>NC_053490.1:505241373-505541373 GCF_905171775.1 Rana temporaria
TGTATGTGTATATGTGTATGTATATACCGCCTACATTTCCCAGTGTGCATTGCGGCTAAGTACGCCGCACGGTCCTATTGATTTTGACGTGGACGTAAATGACTTAAATCCCTATTCACATTTTTGAATTTCGAAGCGGGAACGGCGGCCATACTTTAACATTGGCTACGCCACCTAGGGGGCATCTTTAGGCTGCCTATCTCTTACGGAAACGGCGTATCTGTACTGCGTCGGCCGGGCGTACGTTCGTGAATAGGCGTATCTAGTGATTTACATATTCTACGCCGACCGCAATGGAAGCGCCACCTAGCGGCCAGCCTAAATATTGCACCCCAAGATTGGACGGCGCAAGCCGTCGTATCTTAGATAGGTTTAAGTGTATCTCTGTTTGAGAATACACTTAAACTTAGGTCGGCGCAGATTCCGAGTTAGGTCGGCGTATCTACTGATAGGCCGACCTAACTCTATGTGAATCTAGCTAATACTCTGTAAATTAAAAGATAAAAAAAAAAAAAAAAAGTATGTTCGGGGAAAAAAGAAAAGCGTTTAGTGCATCTCTGCAATACAGGAAAATTTACTTGTGTTTTATCCCTTGAAAATGCTTCAAATATAGCAATCCAGCCCCCTCCCAACTTCCTGTTGGAGTTGACAGCACATTGCCATTGTTATATTGGTATACCAAGTCATGTCAGAACTTCTCAGATCTCCATCCGGACTTCAGAAATCAGGCGGGCCTGACAATACAGTTTGGGAGTTCAGTGCACCAAGGGTATAGTTGGGAGCTCACTGGGTTTCTGGCAGGGTGAGTTATTTTTCTGTAATTGCAGTCTTTTTTTTCTTCTTTTTTTTTTATAACGAGACAAAACCTAGTGAAATGTGCATGTATTGCAAAGATATTGTATCTGTTTACACAAATTTGGATATGAGCTGGTAACCTCTGTTCATTAGCTTATGTGGCACGTGTAATGTGAACTTTTTTTTTTCTCTCTGTAGGTGGATGAGAGTCAAACCGGGGAGCCTGGGTGGCTAGGAGGAGAGCTAAAAGGGAAAACTGGTTGGTTCCCTGCCAATTACGCCGAACGAATGCCTGAGAGCGAGTTTCCAAGCACAGCCAAGCAAGTAGCAGACACTACAGCCAAAACCACTGTCCACTTGAAACCGTCCACAGCCACACCATCAGCTTTTACTGATACATCTACAAATGCCAACAACTGGGCTGACTTCAGCTCGACGTAAGTACCCAGGATGTGTGTTTTTTCCCATCTACCATCTACCATATTCCCATAAGATTTCCTACTATTTGCCATTTAAATTCACACATTGACAGCTGCCCATATTACTTTGGTTTGATATCCTTGTATGTCGGTCAATTTGTGAGCTTTACACACTTCTATGTGACATATGGGAAACCTTGATATATGACTGCCATATATGACTGCCTCCACTGTGTGAAAGCCACAAATCCAGTACTTATTGACTTTTTTTTTTTTGCCTTTATGTTTTCTTGAGTTTTTATTTTGTTTTCTTCAGGTGGCCAACTAATAATGAAAAAGCAGAGACTGATAACTGGGATACATGGGCAACTCAACCTTCACTGACTGTACCCAGTGCTGGTCAAATCAGACAGCGTTCTGCGTTCACCCCTGCCACCGTAACGGGTTCTTCTCCTTCCCCTGTACTAGGACAGGTAAGATTATAGTACACTTGTGTGCCAAGTCTGCCTTGAACACAAAAATCTCAGCTGCAAGGGCTTTTCTTTTCTTTTCATTTTTAACTAGATGTGCTTTAATACATTTGCATTTTAACCTATTGGCGCTGGCACCTCCTGGCTCTTTTAAGGGGTTTATGATCATGTGACCGCCATGATTGGCTGCCATGGTGGGCACATGATCGGATGCCGCTGGTTACTGTTCCCTGAGCGTGCTATTGGAACAGCTGTATTTACAAAATTTCACTCAAATGGATGCCAAGGCCCACCCGCCCAGAGGCTTGAATATTTGCGTGTGGCCGGTGCCAAGGGGTCAAAGCTAAACTGCGGTGAATAAAGCACTTTCCCCTGGAGAGAGCCCACTTTAAAAAAAACACAGGGTTGCACTGGACAAATGGTGCTCAACCTGCGGCCCTCCAGCTGTTGCAGAACTTCAAGTCCCATGAGGCATTGCAAGTCTGACAGTTACAGGCATGACACCCAAAGGCAGAGAAATCTGGGAATTGTGGTTCTGCAACAGCTGGAGGGTCACAAGCTGGGCACCCAAGTTGGTATTCCTCCATTATCCCTCACTGCCCTGTCAGCTGACTAAGGATGAGCTCTAGCGTGTTCGCATAGTACACGTGCAGAGCCCGCCAGGAAGTCTGCACCATGCTGCGCTAATCACAGGCAGGGAGACATTTCCCGATCTCTGCAGCCCAGCATCGGGACAATGTCTCCCTGGCTGTGATTAGCGCAGCGTCATGCAGACTTCCTGGCGGGCTCTGCACGTGTACTGTGCGAACACGCTGGAGCTCATCCTTACAGCTGACACTTTCCTTTGTTGCCCGACATTCTGGGTTGTGGCTTTTTCCCTGATCAGTGATCCCATAGATATATTTGCTGCTGACTGCATTAGTATGTCCGTCTAACCCCAAAATCGCTGCTTAAAGCAGTTTATTGTACAGCAAAGTTGTATATGTTGTCAGATATGTTTCTATGTTCCATTAATTGTAGTAATACATACAGAATGTTAAATATGTTTATATTAAAGTAGTATTAAACCCTTAGCCGTTTTCAGCTTAACACATTTAGCACAATAAAATAAACAATTGCCAATTAACAATTTGTTAAAATTCTTACCCCAGCATTTGCAGTTTACAACTTTCAATGCAGCTGGCTCATGATCTCTGTGCTGCTTTCCTGAATTTCCGGTATTCCCAGAAAACAGTTAAAAGTGGGCAGTGCAGTCTGGAGTCAATCTGTTGGCTTGGAGGGATGAGTAGAGGCATACCTTGCCATCTTAGGCTATGGGGAGCGTCGTGTTTCTATTGATGCACACAATGCAGGAAGACCCTGTATGCAAATGTTGGCTGCAAGAGAGACACCCTGAAACCGTAAACCTGGGCAGTGGTGGTACTTGTTTAAGCTGGAAGATGAGCAAGGATTAAAAAAATTAAGACGCTTCATACTCATCACTTTAGCATGTGTAAGGGGTTAGCTCAGTAGCGGGGTGTGTGACCCCTTGGATGGGTTCACCACACACTGAATTTATACATACAGGCAGTCGAAGACGGTTGAAAACAGATTTTGGTTTATTCTTCCATCTTGCTGGAAACAAGTGCAAGCATCCAAACAGCATAAACAAAATCAAACATAAAATAAACGCTGGCCACTTTAAGCGTCTACCTTCCACACAGGAACCTATCTATGGAGTCTAGCACAGCCTACTGCTGGGTAGACAGTGCTGGTCATACAGCAGAAAAATAATAGTCTTTTGATTTTTATCACACAGAAAAATCAATCACCACCTCACCTCCTCAGAAGACTTTCAGTACTGCTCTTTCACTCGGAAAGCCTCAGCATGCAGCAAATCAGTGGTAATCCTCTGGACTACGTATAGAGGCCTTTATTGCCTCATTCTGAACAGCTGAAGTCTTCCAACGCCCTTAGACCGTTTCTGGCTACATTTTCAGCCGACGCCTAATAACAATTGGTGTATTGTCTAAACAAGGCAGAAATGTATGTCCCGTCTGTGACAACACCCACAGATTTACCTGACTTCCTGTCACAATGTAATTAAACAAAAGAACAACATTTTAATATCTTTTTTCAGAAATTCAGGGTCAGGTTTTCCTTTACTACTTTACTTACTTATTTTACTATTTTCCCCTGGGGATTCTGCCAGTAACACACGTCTGTCCTAAGGTGGCAACACTAGCTCACCAAACTGTATCGATAGGGGACAAGTTCTTTCATCCTATTATAAACTACATAGGCAGAGAGCATGGGATGTGAACTGCTCACAAATTTTCTGGCAGGATCAACAGGTTTTTTTTTTTTTTTTTGCACGTATAGAACAGATGTTATTGTTATAATAACCAGATCTAAACTGCAAATAAGAGAAGTTTATTGCTAGGGTTAACATACACTTAAAACGGAAGAAAACCTATCCAAAAAAACGCTTTCATTTCCGGTACGTGCCATAAATGTAACACTCCCATTGGTTGTGCTCTCAATCAAACTGTCAAACCATCCAATGGCTGGTGTCATAACTGATCACATGTGCAGCATCATGGCAGTTGTAGATTAAACAGAGGCAAAGATGGCCACTTCCTTGGCTAAAAAACGATGGGAGGGTTTACTTACAGATATAAAATGACTTAAAGTTTATGCTTTACTGTTTTAAGGGTGAAAAGGTGGAAGGACTTCAAGCACAGGCCTTATATCCATGGAGAGCCAAGAAAGACAACCATCTAAACTTCAATAAGAATGACATCATCACTGTTCTGGAGCAGCAGGACATGTGGTGGTTTGGAGAGGTCCAAGGTCACAAGGGCTGGTTTCCCAAATCATATGTGAAGCTTATTTCAGGTCCTCTTAGGAAGTCTACAAGGTATGCAAGCAGCATTACTGGACACATCAGCTGTGTCATGGTTCTTTTTCGAAAAATTATAAATCTTTATGGTGTCACTATATTACAAAACATATTGGGCACATTGCCGTTAGTGTCTTTGCCTTGTTAGTAGTGTGAACAGCAGAGATAAAATTGATTGGTGGGACTTTGTTTAGTTTAGCATTGCCAACATCGCCCATGCTTTAGCTTCTCTGTATTTTTTGAGGCATCCCAAAATGGCCCCAAAACCATCTTATGTGTCAATCGGTTTCTGATGGTGTTATATGGCACAGCCGGCACTAAAAATGATGGATCTCTGAAGTTGGTCCATGTTATGCCAAATGAAGTAAACTTCTTCTCCAAGCAGTGACAAGTCTGAGCGGGAAGATTCCTATCATTTAACAGCAGGTTGCCTTGTGTTTGAGTTTTGATCTTTGAAAGTGGGCAGAGCTAAAGAATTAGGCCTTGTACACACGATCAGTCCAAACTGATGAAAACAGGCTGAAGTCTGATGTACCTACACACCATCAGTTCAAAATCCGATCGAGTCCAACGCGGTGACGTAAAACACAACGACGTGCTAAAAAAACGAAGTTCAATGCTTCCAAGCATGCGTTGACTTGATTCTGAGCATGCGCGGGTTTTGAACCAATGCTTTTGTGTACTAACCATCGGTTTTGACCGATCGGTAATCAGTCCATCAGTCCAATTTTAAAGCAAGTTTTTTTTTTTTTTTTTTTTTTTTTTTTTTTTATATTTTTATTGGAATTTTCACAGTACATTGGAGTAGGGCAGAATAAGTTGATCCGTACACAGTCATGTACTAGTAAAGAAAAATATAAAATAGAAATAAACGCACAATTAAACCAACGGTACAGTGATTACCTGTATAACAATGTTACATTAGCAGGAGGATGTGACAGTATAAAACCTAGTGTTTGAAGGAGCGGAAGCAACATTTGGAGCATTAGAAATGTAATATAGAGCTAAAACAATGAAACAAACAGTAACCTCGGATATTAAACTGGCTGCTGAGGTGGCAATGGGTGATATTCACAGATAAAAGGTAAGAAGGGGTCACGAACGTCAAGGAGTAACTAGCATATGGTGCCATGGTTCAGGGTGGCAGAAACATAGAAGGGTCAGACAAATTGGAAAAGCAAGTTTTAAAACTTTGGTCTGAAGGACAAAAGTCTGATGGGCCATACACACGGTAGGTTTGGACTGATGAAACTGAACTTCAGTCCGTTTTCATCAGTTTGGACTGATCGTGTGTACAGGGCCTTAAAGCGGTAGTTCCCCCTCCAAAAAAATGTTACCCTTAGTCTGATGCTCATTTTGTCGTTGTAGAGAGCGATCTTCTCCGTCGCTTCCGGGTTTGGTCTTCGGGTATGGGCGTTCCTTCTTGATTGACAGTCTTCCGACAGGCTTCCGACGGTCGCATACATCGCGTCACGATTTTCCGAAAGTAGCCGAACGTCGGTGCGCAGGCGCCGTATAGAGCCGCGCTGACGTTCGGCTACTCGTGACGTGATGGATGCGACCGTCGGAAGCCTGTCAATCAAGAAGGAACGCCCACTCCCGAAGACCCATACCCGGAAGCGGCGGAGAAGATCGCTCCCTACAACGGTAAGTACAGCGTCGATTTTAAAACAACTAGCCGATTCCCCTAGACAAAATGAGCATCAGACTAAGGGTAAAAAAAATTTGGAGGGGGAACTACCGCTTTAAAGTCCATTTAAATCCTCTTAATTACTGCAATGCAATCAGACTGCATCTACAGTAATGTGGCTCTTTCTTTATTTTTATTTTTTTATTCAGCTAAATGCTTTTGCAAGGGCTAAGAAAGTATGTGCTGCTGCCAGAACATTGGAATGTGGGAACAAGTCGAGTCTTCCCTATGGTTGGACCACCCTGCTGAGTACTGCTTTTATTAAACATTGCTCTTGCTCCCTGAGCAACTGTTGATTTGCTAGTGTTTGGAGTGGTGTGAGATGTTGGATCGTGCTGCTAGTAGGGTGTTTTTTTATTCCATTGTACTTTATTTTTTTATATACCCTTGCTGTAGGTAGAAAGTGGAAAAAGAGGCTTTTTTTTTTTTTTTTTTTTTTTTTTTAAATGCTCTATGGCTTCCTATTTTGATGTGGCAGTCAAGGGGTACAAGAACAGAGGGAGAATCGCCCCAATGAAGTCAGAGGTCACAGAAACCTGACAAAGTGAAACTCTTCCCCATTCTATCCAAAACCAAAGGTGGTAATGTGGGCCATATTTTGATAACCATTGCCCCTTAGAAAAATACAGCAGGATTTTGGGCTGGTATAGACAGAACAAGCTGATTGTAAAACATCTGTGCAATCTACTTTACGTTTACCAACAACTATATTGTGCAAGGACCTAATCCTTTTCCAGACCACTGGTACTTTTTTTTTTTTTACTGAAATGTATTGAGATTTTTGCAAAAAAAAAAAGAGAAATAGAAGCAGTAAATACTCGAATTAGAAACAGAAGGTATCAATACACATTGTGCAGATATCCCTCCCCAAATGCAGGTCAAGGATGGTAATGGCCTTTTAGTGTAATATGGCAGTAAAGTTAAACTTGCAGAATACCCATTTAATAGAATGGTAGTAGTCTGTAATATAAAGACCATACATTCTCTAGAATTGCCATATAGACATCATGCGGGCAATCGAGTCAATTACATGCATTCCACAGTTGTCTGCTTAAAGCCCAATTCTAGTGTTCTCACTTCATGCTGTGGTGGCATTTTTTGCAGCCTTGCCCTGTCCATATCCTCGGAAAGCATGTCCTTGACACCCTAGGCCAGGGATCCTCAAACTCCGGCCCTCCAGCTGTTGCGGCACTACACATCCCATGCGGCATTGTAAAACTCAGATATTCACAGACATGACTAGGCATGATGGGAATTGTAGTCCCTGAACAACTGGAGGGCCATAGTTTGAAGACCCATGGGCTCTCATGAGTAGGATGAATAATGCGCAGTGGAAAAGAAGCGCCATCTAGGGGCTGAGGGGGCTTTCTGTGGGGGACTACTTCGGAGATTGGGAGAGTATTTCAGCCAAGGCTTCTAATTCCTTTTTTTCTTTTTCTTTTCACATTAATAGGAATTTCGTTATTTTTTTTGTGTGTTAAACAGTATTGTGACATTATGGGAAATTCCTTTGTTGTAACGTTTTATTTGAACTTGTTGGGTTAAGGCTAAAGAGCTTGCCTATATTCAGTATCCACCTTTTTGAAAGTCCATTTAAGTGCTCAACAGCTCTGATCAAAATAGTTTCAAATTTGCCAAGTTTTTCACATGAGGCTTATGATGGCCGAAGACCTAGTGAAATAATGGTAGAGGCGCAGCTCGGAGGGGTCAGGGATAGGATTACCTTGGTTAACAAACAATAAAAAAGAATGTAACTGATCCACAGTGCTGTAATCTGTTCTCAATATATATTTTTTTTATCTTAAAGTATTGATTCAACGTCTTCAGAAAGTCCAGCCAGTTTAAAAAGAGTCTCATCACCAGCATTCAAGGCAGCTGTCCAAGGTGAAGGTACGTCTAGGTCAGGTGCTTCCAGATATTCTGTTTGTGGAAGTAAACTGCTGTTGTATGAAAGTGAAATCTAAAAGCATTCGAAGTCGGTATACATTAGGGGTGTCCAACCTGCGGCCCACGGGCCAGATGTGGCTATTAATGTAGCCCAACACAATATTGTACATTTATTTAAAAAAAAAAAAATTTTTTTTTTTGTAAAAATGCAATAACACTTTGCGAACACATAAAAGTTGACCATGTCTCTTTACTGAACTTTAAGTGTATCTTCCCAAAGGAAAAATTTCCTATCTTCACAGTCGTGCCTTATTCATGACATGAGTTTTTGGCAGCACCTATATTTGTGAGCAACTATTTTCAAACATGAACACGAAGGGCAAAATTAAAACCAAAATATCTGATGAGCACTTTGAGAATTCATTGAGAATTATTACTATATTTATCCAACCAGATACTAATGCATTAGTTTATCAAAAACCATGTCCAACATTGCACTTACTTTTATGTTGCTCTCTTTTTTTTTTTTTTTACTTTTATAATAAACAATATGAAAAAAATAATTAGTTTTATTACTCAGGTAGAGAAGTTGGCCAAAAATATGGAAACACCAGGTATAAGAATAAAATTGATATCGAATACGGTGTTGGACAACCTTTTGGCATCCAAGACGGCCTAAATTCTCCTGGGAGTTGACAAATCTAAGGGCCCTTTCACACGGGGCGGATCAGTAATGATCCACCTCCGTGTGTCCGTAAGCTCAGCGGGGATCGCTCTGTATATCCCCGCTGAGCCGTCGGATGACAGGGCGGTCTCCGCACACTGTGCAGGGACCCCCCTGTCTTTTCTCCGCTCTCCCCTAATGGGGATCAGATGAACACGGACCGTGTGTCCGTGTTCTTGCGATCCGCAGACGGAAGAAAAAATAGGACATTCTTCCGTCTGCAAAATCGGATCTTTGCGGAGGCGGGTGATTACGAGTGTCAGCAGATGTTTATCCGCTGACGCCCGCAATCACATAGGGACCAATGTATGTCCCTTTTTCATCCGCAAACGGATGGGTGAAAAAGCAGACCTACGGTCCGCACGTCTTAAAGGGGCCTTAGTCTTGGATGGTCCTCTAGGACTCCTATTTAAGCAGGAGGCTGAGGGGGGTCTCTGGCAATCGCCAGAGGGATATTTGAAAAACGGCCCACTGATATTTTTATATATATATATATATATATATATATATATATATATATATATATATATATATATATATATATATATTATAAAAAAAATAATCGATTTAAAAGATTTATGGTGAATTGTTAATTGTTTGTTTATATTTGTGAAAACCAATGAACAAGTCTGCGGCTGTTAATAATCCAGTTTGTTGTGTCTAGTGCTTTTTGTTTTGTTTGGAGTTTGTGTTGCCAGAATCATATTTGTTTTCTTTAATTAAAATAACAAACATGTTATACTTGCCTGCTCTGTGCAGTGGTATTGCACAGAGTGGCCCTGATCCTCCTCTTTGGGGGTCTCCAGCGGCGATCTTGGCTCCTCCTCTTCTTTTTATGTCCACTATAGCCACCTGTGTGTCGCACTCCATAGACTTACACAGCGGGACTTAGGCCTGCCCCCCACTTCCTCATCACTGCATTTGATTGACCGCAACAAGAGCCAATGGCTCCTGCTGCTTCTCGAATGCTGTGTGAAGAGGAAAAGAGGGGTGAATAGATGCAGCCATGCACAGCGCTGACCCTTCTACCCTTTCTTCCCCTTCACACAGGGGAAGGGGGCACAGGGAAATTGAAAATGTTTTTTACATTAATGCAAACAACGTATTAATGTAAATAAAACATTTTTTAGGTTTAATGCCGCCTATAGTCCCATGTTGCATCACTTCCGCCTTCAACGTGAAACATCTTGTCATTTTCTCACCTGCAAATCATGTGGTGTTTTACATATTTTTGTTCAACCCCTGTACATTATCTAGATCGGTGATCGTTAACTGATCTGCCAGACTTTTCCTGCTCATCGGCTATCCTTGTTAGTGTATTTTTGTGTGTGGCCCAAGACCATGCCTGCTCTTCCAATGTGGCCCAGGAAGGTCAAAAGTTAGGACACCCCTGGTATACATGGTCTGTCTTTTTTTTTTTTTTCGTTCAAATAGTGGTTTGAATGGGGTTAAAAAAAAAAACTCACAGATCCCCACATGAACACAAGCAATGTTGATGCAGGGATGTCTCCCACTATTCATTGTATTCTGACAGCGGTGGGGGGGGATAATCGCTGAACAAACAGTGGTACATAACTGGCTAACTTGGCCGATTTTGGGTTGTGTATACCCTGCTTTAAACAAGGGATTACATTGCACATACAATGCACGGCAAGGTAGTTATAGAACAGTTGGGTTACATTGCTATTCCAGTTTGAAACCTATCTTGGTATAAAAAGAAATAAAGTTTAATTGCTGTGTTCACTGTAGACCAAAAGTCACAAGTTGTAAGCCAAAAATATATAAAATGTAAATGTGCAGGATGAATAAATTACAATTCTGTGCTGTATTTGTATTTATAATTGTTTGCTTTTGGGTTTGCCATGCATCCCACCTATTTTACATTTCCGTATGTCCTGAAAGCATGGCAAACACAAGTCCATTAATCTTTCTTATGGGTGTATTTGACTTGCTTTTGCCACTCACATCAATGTTCAGTAGTCCTTATTCTCACCCCTTTCATTACTCTGTTTACTGCCTGAATTTGCTTGGAGTAATGTGGGGAAGACAGAGCAGGGGGTGATTTTGAGTATTGCACATTCTTGTCCTTCCTTTTCTGAAACCTTTTGGTAAGTAAACTTTTTTCTTGTTAACTGCTATTTTTTAGAATACATAGCAATGTACACATATGAGAGCAATGAACAAGGTGATCTGACCTTCCAGCAAGGCGATATGATAGTAGTCATTAAGAAAGATGGAGACTGGTGGACGGGAACAGTGGGAGATAAAACGGGCGTCTTTCCTTCCAACTACGTCAGACTAAAAGATTCGGAGGTAAAATGATATGCTTAATAGCAAGTTCAGCATGTACTTTGTAGGAAATGGTCATTGGGATCAGTCTGTGTTACATTAATGTGTTTTATAGTCTTAAATCTTTGCACTCCCAGTTGAGGATAGGTGATTTAGTGAAGTTCAAGATCTCAGAATTTTTTCAGATTTTTGTGTTTTTATCCTTTTAAAAACCTTTGTTTAACCATGGTAAAAACTGCAGAGCTTTGCCCACTCAGCCACATCCATTGATTCAGAGTTCTGTGAATTAAAGAACTGCTGTCTGCCATTGCGGCAGGTGGCTTGAAGTTCTCAGTGAACTGTGAGGGCACTGATGAGCTCCAAGGATGAGCTCTGGTGTGTTCGCATAGTACACGTGCAGAGCCCGCCAGGAAGTCTGCATGGCGCTGCGCTAATCACAGCCAGGGAGACATTGTCTCGATGCTCGGCTGCAGAGATCGGGAAATGTCTCCTTGTCTGTGATTAGCACAGCGCTGTTCAGACTTCCTGGCGGGCTCTGCACGTGTACTATGCGAACACGCCAGAGCTCATCCTTAATGAGCACTCATTGGGTAGTTGAGCTGATGAGCATACATGAGTAGTTCATTGATTGTTCCTGCTCTTCAGTAACAGTCCTCAGTCTATGGAACAGTCTGCATGAGCCTGGAATTGCACCCCTGAGCTACTGATTACAGGTACAATGCTTTCCAGCCTCCCCATGCAAAATTATTGCACAAAGCAGTTAATTATAACCTCTTAGGTGGAAAAAAATTGGGTTGGCAACCACTTTCAATTGTATTGTAACTGTACTGTGTCTCCCTTCATTTTATAGAGTGTTGCACAAACTGTTGGGGCTTTATAAATCCTTTATAATAATAATGACCCTGATGTAGAGCAACTCTTCTCAAAATGGATTTCTCTGTTTTGGTTTTACTGGGTCAGGATCATCTACTGCACCCTTTTCTGGTTTTAAGTACCCTACGCTTGGCATTTTAGATACGTTACTGTGTGTTCAAAAGCACATACTATGGAAGTATTGCCCATTGCATTGTTTTACAGAGGCTGCCACCTGATAAAGGAAGTGTATTTCTCTGTTATTAATAGTAGGGGTCAGCATCAAAATACATTTTTGTTTAATCCTGATGTACCGCTCTAATCCAAACCGTTTTTTTTTTTTTATGGATATTTTAATGAAATCTATATTGCCTTATTGCCAACTCTTTCTAATGTACTTTTTGTTTTCTTTAGGGTATTGGGACAGCGGGTAAAACGGGAAGCCTTGGAAAGAAACCAGGTATGTGGTCAACACTTACCTAGGAATAAAAAAAAATTGCTACTTTGTTTGTTTTTGGGGCAGTTTGGCAATAGAAGAGCCCCATTCACGTGTCTTCAGCTTTAATGTCTATCCTCCTGTCGGTAGTACGCAGTAACATTGCAGATCATTGTGGATATAAGTAAAAGAGGTTACAAACAATTTTCCTAGTTCCTGGAATGATTCATCGAGTAGGCAAACTTTAGCGGTTCAGCTGTTAGTCCCATCATGCCTGTGGGCGTCATGCTTGTGGCTGTTATGGAACTTGTAGACCCACAACAGCTGGAGGTCCATTTCCCTACCCCTTTAAATTAATGTAACATCTCAATAAATTGAGTGCTGCTCAGTGAACGTGAGCAGTGTGCAAAAGGTGCTTCAGCATATTGTAATTAAACACAGAATGAAATCCATTTGCATAAATTTTTAGGCTTTAGTTTAATGCTTAGTTCTGCTGCATTCTTTAAAGCATCCTTGACGTAGAGCTGTGACTGAAGGGCACAGAAGCAGTTGCCATCATTTACCATATTGTACAAGTACAGTATTCATAGTAGACTTGCTACTTAATTTGCCGCCTTAAAGTGGTTGTAAAGGCAGAAGTTTTTTGTAATCTTAATGCATTTATGCATTTAGATAAAAAACCTTTCATGTGTAGCAGCCCCCCTAGTACTTACCTGAGGTACATCTAGATCCAAGGATGCAGGAGTGTCTCAGCTGCACGGGACTCCCCTCCTCGTTGGCTGATAAAGCAGCGCCATTTGCTCATGCTTCTGTCAATCAAAGTCAGTCAGCCAATGAGGAAACAAGGGGGCAGGCCACGGCTCCATGTCTGAATGGACACGGGGAGCTGTGGCTCGGCTCGGGTGCCAGGAGCACCAAAGAGGGACCCCGAGAAGAGGAGGATCCGGGCTGCTCTGTGCAAAACCACTGCACAGAGCAGGTAAGTATAACATTATTTGTTATTTTTTTTACTTTAAGTGATGACAGGACTATACTCCTCATTGTGTAAAAAATTGTGCGTTGTTGCTTTTTAAGTAGCCAATTGACCAATAACCGTAATCTCAATAAATCTATTATCTGAATGCCACCATAAAAGATGGTATGAATATAAATGTGTTAATTCATTCTTATTGTAAAAATGAACATATCAAAGTAAAGTGCATGTCTAAATCATAAATGTAAACGTGCAATATTGAATCATATATATCAATATGTGATCAGATCATATAAAGTTCATCAAACTCTCTCGTTGGTATATAAAAAAAAAAAGTCCAATATAAGCGTGCCAAATAATAAAGCGCATAGTGCTTATGGACAAGTTTCCACTCCAAAAGTGCTCCACTGTGCACCCTAAAATGAAAAAGTCTAGCCTCTTACCAGATGGTATGGATCTTGACTACGGAGATCAAACAAGCCTGCACTTCATCTCCACAATGGATGATTATAATGTTAAGACATTCCTGCTTATGGCACTCTCGCTAGTGAAAATTAACTCAAGTGTCCCTTTGAAATTGAAAGGCCGCTCACCATCCAGATGTATATAGAATGTAAATGGGGGAAAGCCTCATAGCGTAAAACCGCAAAAAAAATAAAAGTTACATATACAGCAAGGCTGTGAATCACAAGCAGTGTATAAAACAAACCGGGCAGAGTGTCACCCGTCTCGCTGGCTGCGATGACTTCATATGTAAACTCTGTCCGACACGTTTCTCTGCGAATGGCGTCTTCTGGGACAACTGAGTTCTTATTTTTAATTACCTTTGCTTTTTTCACACAAATGGTTTGTGTTATATGTAAATTGATTATATTGTTCTCAGTAGTGTGCGCCATATTCATACAAATGTGTATTTTTTTTTCATCCACTTGGGTGCGGTGGTAAACAAATGTGTTGAATGTCAATATACAATATATATGCTGTAGAAATACTACATGGTAACTTTTGGCATTAGTGAGTACTTGACATATTGTAGTGTTGCATGGTAAAATATTTTTTCATTTCTGTTTGCTCTTCAGAAATTGCTCAGGTTATTGCCCCTTATGCGGCTACCGGTCCTGAGCAATTGACCCTGGCTCCTGGCCAACTGATCCTGATTAGGAAGAAGAACCCTGGAGGCTGGTGGGAAGGAGAGTTACAGGTATACTTTTGTTTTCATTTCATTCAAGATCATCTAACTGCCAGAGAAAGGCAAAAAACCCCAGCAAACCATGATCCAATTTGCTCCAGCAGGGGAAAAAATTCCTTCCTGATCCCCCCGACAGGCAATCGGCTATTCAGTGGATGAACTTTACCTATAAATGTTAGTACATAGTAGTAATATGTACATTTAGGAACTAATCCAGGCCTTTTTAAAGCAATCTACTAAGCTGACCAGAACCAGCTCTTGAGGGGAAAAAAAACATTCCGTATTTGGAGATTAAAACTTTTTTTCCTCCAGACGTAAAGAGTACCCTCTTGTCCTCTGTGATGACCTTAAAGCGGTAGTTCACCCCCCCGACACGATTTTACCATCGAGACAGGCATTGTAGCGCGAGCTACAGTATGCCTGTCCCGATTTTTTTAACCCCGGACTCACCTTGTAATCGGACATCGTAGATTTCGGCTCCCGCGGGGAATGGGCGTGCCTATAGAGAGGGAGGATGATTGACGGCCGGCCCTGGCACGTCACTCTCCCCGAAGACAGCCGGAGTAGGTCTCGGCTCTTCACGGCGCCTGCGCACAGGCTATGCGCACGCGTCGTGAAGACCAAGCCTATTTCGGCTATTTCCGGAGAAGCGTGACGCGCCAGAGCCGGCCGTCAATCATCCTCCGTCTCCATAGGCACGCCCATTCCCCGGTATCTTCGATCTACGCGTACAAGGTGAGTACGGGGGTAAAAAATTCGGGACAGGCATACTGTAGCTCGCGCTACAATGCCTGATTTTATGGTAAAAGAAAAAAAAATTTTTTTTTTTCGTCGATAGGGTGAACCCCCGCTTTAAAGTGAATAACTCGGCATCAAGTTCACTATATGGACCACTTATATATTTATACATGTTGATCATATCCCCCCTTAATCTCTTCTTCTCATGAAAGAATAAATTCAGTTCCTCTAATCTCTCCTCAAAGTTGAGCTCCTCCATGCCTCTTATCAGTGTGGTTGCCCTTCTCTGCACTTTCTCCAGTTCCCCAATATCCTTTTTGTGAACTGGGGCCCAAAACTGAAATGCATTTTCCAGATGAGATCTTGCTAATGATTCACACAGGGGCAAAATGATCTCTCTCTGTCTGGAGTCCATACCTTGCTTAATACAAGAAAAGATTTAGCTTGCTTTGGCTTGGCATTGCATGCTATTATAAAGCTTATGATCTACCAAGACCCCCAGATCCTTCTCCACTGCTGATTCCCCCCAGTTGTACTCCCTCCTAATATGGTATGATACATGCGTATTCTTGGCCCCCAAGTGCATAGCTTTACATTTATCGACTTTAAACCTCATTTGCCACATGGTTGCCCAATTACACAGTGCGTTGAGGTCGGCTTGTAAGTTGAAGACGTCCTGTAAAAACATTATTCCACTGCATAGCTTGGTGTCATCTGCAAAGACTGAAATGGTACTTTTAATCCCAGAGCCTATATTAAAAGTAATGCCCTGCACACACGATTGGTCAATCCGATGAGAACGGTCTGATGGATTTTTCCATCAGTTAACCGATGAAGCTGAATGATGGTCATTCGTGTCTACACACCATCGGGGTTAAAAAACCGATCGTGTCAGAACGCGGTCACGTAAACCACGTACGACGGCACTATACAGGGGAAGTTCAAACCCTTGGGGCTGCTTTAGCTGATTTTGTGTTTAGTAAAAGACGTTTCGCACTTTTCTGTCTGTTACAGCGTGATGAATGTGCTATCTCCATAACGAACGCTAGTTTTACCAGAACGAGCGCTCCCGTCCCCTAATTTAGTCTAAGCATGCGTGGATTTTTAACAAGTTTCACATTTTTTAACCGATGGATAAATAATCGATGGGGCCCACACACGATCGGTTTGGTCTGATGAAAACGGTCCATCAGACTGTTCTCATCGGATTGACCGATCGTGTGTACGCGGCATAAGTGTCCCAACACTAACCTTGGGGTACACCACTGATAACCTTAGACCATTCGGAGTAAGAATCATTAACCACTGCTTTCTGAATTGGGTCTTTTAGACAGTTTTTTTTTAATAATTTACGAATTTATTCATTTACAAATAGATTTTTCCAAGCCTGTAGACTTTACCTTACACATTAGCCATGTGTGCGGAACTGTATCGAACGCTTTTGCAAAATCCAAGTATACCACGTCCACCGCCACCCCTCTGTCCAAGGTTAACCACTTAAGACCTGGACCATTATGCAGGTTAAGGACCTTGCCCCTTTTTGCGATTCGGCACTGCG
The DNA here is from genome assembly GCF_905171775.1 of Rana temporaria. NCBI lineage: Eukaryota > Metazoa > Chordata > Amphibia > Anura > Ranidae > Rana > Rana temporaria. The sequence goes on from NC_053490.1 coordinate 505,258,275, forward strand.
TCGCTTTAACAGACAATTGCGCGGTCGTGCGACGTGGCTCCCAAACAAAATTGGCGTCCTTTTTTTCCCACAAATAGAGCTTTCTTTTGGTGGTATTTGATCACCTCTGCGGTTTTTATTTTTTGCGCTATAAACAAAAATAGAGCGACAATTTCGAAAAAAATGCAATATTGTTTACTTTTTGCTATAATAAATATCCCCCAAAAATATGTTTTTAGGTCGATATGTATTCTTCTACATATTTTTGGTAAAAAAAAATTGCAATAGGCGTTTATCGATTGGTTTGCGCAAAATTGATAGCGTTTACAAAATAGGGGATAGTTTTATTGCACTTTTATTATAATTTTTTTTTTTTTTACTACTAATGGCGGTGATCAGCGATTTTTTTCGCGACTGCGACATTATGGCGGACACATCGGACAATTTTGACACATTTTTGGGACCATTGTCATTTTCACAGCAAAAAGTGCTATAAAAATGCACTGATTACTGTGAAAATTACAATTGCAGTTTAGGAGTTAACCACTAGGGGGCACTGTAGGGGTTAAGTGTGACCTCATATGTGTTTCTAACTGTAGGGGGGCGGGGCTGGACGTGTGACGTTGGTGATCGTCTTTGCCTATATAACAGACACTCACTGACACTGCCACAATGAACAACGGGGAAGGTGTGTTTACACACACCTCTCCCCCGTTCTTCAGCTCCGGTGACTGATCGCGGGACACCGGCGGCTATCGGGTCCCGCGGGCGAGGTCACGGAGCTTCGGAGTGGGTCACGAGCATGCTGCCGGCGGCGCGCTCACGACCCCACGGCTGCCCCGCGGCTGTGCACTTTCTTTCTGCCCCACGGCTCGGCACTTAAAGAGGACGTACAGGTACGTGCTTGTGCCCAGCTGCGCCATTCTGCCGATGTATATCGTCGGTAGGGGGTCCTTAAGTGGTAAACTTGCCTCCTCATAAAAAGAAAATTCAGATTTGTTTGACAACTCTGGTCTTTCATGAACTCCTTATTTGGGCTTGTGCTGAAGGGCCTTTGTTCACTTGAAGTGGAATTTGCATTCCAATATAAATCTATGGTAAATATAAACCTATGCCAAACCAACTTAAAGCAGGTCAGAAGGAGGTGAACTGCAAGTCGTATAAGTTCTGAATGATCCAAACTTTTGTCAAAATGATGCCATCGACACAAGCACAAAGCCTATTGACACTGGCCATTTCTAAAACCTACTGTGTAGTGCTTCTGTTATCCCAAATCTTGAACTCCTCTCATAAGCATTAATAAAAATATATTATTATTATTATTATAATAGGATTTTTGTCTAAATATATTGGACAATTAATGTATTGGCTTCTCCAATAAAACCGTATTGAAATGTGGAGAAAATCTTTCTTTTTCTTTTCTTTTCTTTCTTTCTTTCTTTCCTTTTCCTTTTCCTTTTCCTTTTCCTTTTCCTTTTCCTTTTCCTTTTCCTTTTCCTTTTCCTTTCCTTTATTTTCCTTTCTTTCCTTTATTTTCCTTTCTTTCCTTTATTTTCCTTTCTTTCCTTTATTTTCCTTTTTCATTTTCCTTTTTATTTCCTTTCCTTTCCCTTCTTTTTTCTTTTCTTTATATTGGACAATTAATGTATTCGCTTCTCCAATGAAACAGTATTGAAATGTGGAGAAAATCTTTTCTTTTCTTTTCTTTCCTTTCTTTTCCTATCCTGCTGGAAGCCAGACTTGTGGGCATTAGGAAGGTTGAGCTCTGTTGCCACTGCTTCCTGTGCCTTGAATGCATCCCTATGACTGGTTGCTAGGATGCAAGCAGCCAGGGTTTACACCTACTTTTGTTGTTATGGAGTAGGCAGTCGGGGAAGCTGTGCTGACATGGCCCGTTTGCCCACATATCTAGTGACAGAGATTGCCTCAAGGAAAGAGCCTGGTTTGAGTCAAGTGCAGTCAATCATGGTTAAATGTTAATCTCCTTTCTAGGTGTGTTTGCAAAGCAAAGGATGGGGTTGGAGGGTTATAAAGGAGCTGTCAACCACACTATCTCAGCAGTTAGACAAGCTAAAAAGATGGGACCAAGTGCTACATGCACTCCTCAAGTGTTTTGCCCAGCAATATCCTATTCGGTATGCGTTTATTAAAAAAGTGAAATGTTCCCTTGTGGATTCCACCATTTTTCTATCTTAACAAGGCTGACTGTTGATGACCGCCCAGTGTTTAACCTCCCTGGCGGTATCCCCGAGCGTGACTCGGGGTGGATTTTCGATGCTAGGATCGGTATCCCCGAGTCACGCTCGGGGTAGATGTGCAGAGTGTGCAGCGGCGCGGCTTACCTCGCAGCATCCACAGACAAGTTACTTAATCGAGCAGCGTCCTTGCTCGATTCACAGTGTCCCCGTGTGCCGCCGATCTCCGTTGCCTGCGACGTTACGACGCACGGGGGCGGAGAACGGCGCCAAATTCAAAAAGGTAAACAAACACAATACATACAGTATACTGTAATCTTATAGATTACAGTACTGTATGTAAAAAATACACACCCCCCTTGTCCCTAGTGGTCTGCCCAGTGTCCTACATGTACTTTTATATAATAAAAACGGTTCTTTCTGCCTGCAAACTGTAGATTGTCCAAAAGTGTCCCTTTATGTCAAAAATGGTTTTAGATCAGCTCGAAAACAGTGATAATAAATTATAATCACTTGCAGAATTGTGCGATAGCGATTTGTGGGGAAATTCGTCATAAAAAAATAAAAGTAATGACAGCGACAATTCTGCAACTGAGCAAATTTCAGTGATTTTGAGTTGATTACATTATTGAATAATTTTTATTATAATTATATTATTATTTGTTATAATTATTTATAATTATTTATTATATTATAATTTATAATTTTTGTTTTAAAAAAAAATCATACCCGGGATGCCTACTAGACTCTTGTTTGGTCAGATTTAAGTGAGTTATTCCTAAGAATTGCAGGCCTACAGTATAAAACGCCAAATTTCCTTGCAAAATAATTGTACCGCTTTTGGTACGTAATTCCAGACAGAATCATACCGCCAGGGAGGTTAAAGCTCTTTCTAAGGCCTTATTCTGACTTGCAGACCCTGCTCTGCAGCCTGCCTGTGCTTCCATGTCCATCTGCTGTCTGGTACAAGGATATGTTGCAGAATCTTGGATTTATCCTGAGGGTTGCTTCTGAGGACTTTTTGACTCAAATGTTATGTGGAGTGGCAGTGCAAGAAACGCCTCATGGGTACCTTCTTTTGTTGGGTGAACACCTCTTGGGGAAATCTCTGTATAATTTTGTCAAGGAGATCACCAGGGGAAAGTGTACCCTTTTGCCCCAGACAAATCCTCCTCACAGGGGGTGCCCCCACTTGTCAGTAATCTTGTCCCAGGATAATTCAGACGTTTAGGTCCAGAATACTGTATTCAGAGACTACAATCTGGAATTTTGGTCTCCGCTTCTACTCTACTTCATGTTGCAAGCATCCCTGCAAAGATTGGTAGATCTCCACACTGCTCTGGCCAGCTTCTCTCTCAAGGAGGCATTGTCATTGTCCCAGAAAGGGAAAGGTTCCACATTTTCTAGTTGAACCTGTTCTTAGACATTGGTTTTGAACAGGGCACATAACTGGCGCACATGAAAACCGATGTCAACTGATGTCCCTGCAACTGGAATCTGTGCAGTTTTCATGCCCGTATGGTGTGAAGGAACCCTCAATCTACTTCAAGAATAAAAATGTTCAGTAAATCAGAAATACTATTTTATTTCACATCAGACTTCCATAGTTTTATTTCATTTTGAATCTTTGCAGGCCCGTGGCAAGAAGAGACAGATTGGTTGGTTCCCTGCCAACTATGTTAAGCTTTTGAGCCCTGGTACAAATAAGGTCACCCCTACAGAGCCGCCTAAACCAGCAGTGTTACCAACCAGTAAGTACTTTCTCTATCCTCCGATCTCAGGTTACTATGGGGGTTATTTACGAAAAGGCAAATCCACTTTGCACTACAAGTGCAAAGTGCACTTGAAATTGCACTTGGAAGTGCAGTCGCTGTAAATCTGAGGGGGACATGCAAGGAAAATAAAAAAACAGCATTTTAGCTTGCACATGATTGGATAATAAAATCAGCAGAGCTTCCCCTCATTTTAGATCTACCCCTCAGATCTACAGCGACTGCACTTCCAAGTGCACTTGTAGTGCAAAGTGGATTTGCCTTTCATAAACTTGCTTTTCTATAGCTTTTTACAACTTTTGTCTCTAGGCACCTGTCTGGCGTCGCATTTTAAACACTAATAGTTCTGGCATAAAATCCTTTATTGATTAATATTTGCCTTTCAAGCTTGCTTGTTTTTTTGTTTTTTTTTTATATATATTATTGACCCATCAAATACACTTTATTACCAAAAGTATTGGAACGCCTGCCTTTACTTGAACTTTTAATAGCATCCCAGTCTTAGGGGCAGATCCACAGAGCGAGTACGCCGGCGTATCTACTGATAAGCCGGCGTACTTTCAAATTTCCCGCGTTGTATCTTTGGTTTGAATCCTCAAACCAAGATACGACGGCATCTGGGTTAGATCCGACAGGCGTATGGCTTCGTACGCCTTCGGATCTTAGATGCAATACTTCTGCGTCCGCTGGGTGGAGTTCTCGACGTTTTCCGCGTCAGGTATGCAAATTGGCTATTTCCGACGATCCACGAACGTACGCGCGGCCGTCGCATTCTCTTACGTCGTCTCTAGTCGGCTTTTTCTGGCGTATAGTTAAAGCTGGTGTTTTGCGGCGTATAGTTAGACTTGCCATGTTAAGTATGGCCGTCGTTCCCGCGTTTATTCAGGATTTTTTTTTTTTTGCGTAAGTCGTCCGTGAATCGGGATGGACGTAATTCACGTCTATGTTAAAAAAAAATGACGTCCTTGCGACGTCCTTTAGCGCAATGCACGGCGGGAAATCTAGGGACGGCGCATGCGCAGTTCTTTCGGCGCGGGGACGCGCTTCATTTAAATGAAACGCGCCCCCTAATCGCCGATTTTAATTACGCACTGTTACGCCGCCAGAGGTAGACTACGCCGCCGTAACTTACGGCGCAAATTCTTTCAGGATTCGAACCGAGGACAAGTAAGTGACGGCGGTGTAGCGTATCTCTGATACGCTGCGCGGGTGCAGATCTTTGTGGATTTGCCCCTTAGTCTGTAGGGTTCAATATTGAATTGGCCCGCCCTTTGCAGCTATAACAGCTTCAACTCTTCTAGGAAGGCGTCCACAAGGTTTAGGAGTATGTCTATGGGAAGGTTTGACCATTCTTCCAGAAGCGCATTTGTGAGGTCAGGGACTGATGGACGAGAAGGCCTGGCTCTCAGTCTCAGGTCTAATTCATCCCAAAAGTGTTCTATCGGATTGAAGTCTGTCAAGTTCCTCCACCCCGAACTCGCTCATCCATGTCTTCTATGGGCCTTGCTTTGTGCACTGGTCCAAGTCACTTGGTGGAGGGGGGATTATGGTGTGGGGTTGTTTTTCAGGTAGTTCCAGGGAACTCTTAAGACGTCAGCATACCAATACATTTTTAATGCTCCCAACTTTGTGGGAACAGTTTGGGGACGGCCCCTTCCTGTTCCAACATGACTGCGCATCCGTGTACAAAGCAAGGTCCATAAAGATGGAGGGAGTTTGGAGGGAGGAACTTGACTGGCCTGCAGAGTCCTGACCTCAACTCCATAGAACACCTTTTTGGGATGAATTGGAGCAGAGACTGCGAGCCAGGCCGCCTTGTCCAACATCAGTGCCTGACCTCACAAATGCGCTTCTGGAAGAATGGTCAAACATTCCCATAGACACTCCTAAACCTTGTGGACAGTCTTCCCAGAAGAGTTGAAGCTGTTATAGCTGCAAAGGGCGGGGCCAACTCAATATTGAACCCTACAGACTAAGACTGGGATGCTATTAAAGTTTATGTGTGTGTGAAAAGGCGGGTGTCTCAATACTTTTGGTAATATTGTGTATGTTTTGTTTGATTTTCTCACATCAATGGGGGTCTGTGGGTTATCTTGCCATTTTACTGGATCTTGCACTAAATTTAGAATATCTAGGTGATCTGCTGTGCCACACACACACCTCTGACTCATCAGCATTCAAGTGTTTTTAAAAACACTTGAATAAACCCAGTGACGTGACTAGCAGCAGGTGATAATGCAGAGATTAAACAAATCCTCCTACAAAAGTTGGACCTGTTTATCTGCAGCCATCTGTCCTGTAGCTCATTCTGAAAACACACAGATCACAGTATTTTTTTCTTGGCTCCAACAGCAGGGGGCAGGGATCTTAATTTCCACACTGTGAGGACCGCTCTGAGAGCTGATTGGAGGCAAGGGACACCCTCTCACAGCTTCATACAGAAAGGATGGAGAGCTAATGATATGAAGCACAGGCTGTGTGATGGAGCTCCCTCCCGGTCACCGTTTTAACTCTGTCAGGAAAACCTGTCAGCAATAACTCATGCAGAGGAATGAGGCAGCAGAAATAAATGACACTTTAGACAGGGGCAATTGCACACTACAGAAGCATGTGCTTTGTTCATGTCTGAGGTTTAAACCATTTTAAATATCTCTTGTTGCTCCAGGCTCCCATAACTCCTCGTTTGCAGGTTACTGTTTTTTTGCAGGTGGGGGGGGGGGGGGGGGTGTAAGTGTTAGATTATAAAAAAAAAATGTTTAAATTGTAGATTTAATATAACCATAACATTAACACTTGTAAAATAACTTGTAAAAAACAAATTGTCCTTCTAAAGCCATATAAGTGTTTCTTTTATTTGAATAGTGCGGACTAATTCATTAGCACTTTATAGAGAATCATTCAAATTGGCTTGGAAGATGCTGGAGACTTAACCGCTTCAGCCCCGGGAAGATTTTACCCCCTTTCTGACCAGAGCACTTTTTGCGATATGGCATTGCGTCGCTTTAACTGACAATTGCGCGGTCGTGCTACGCTGTACCAAAAACAAAATTTGCATCCTCTTTTTCCCCACAAATAGAGCTTTATTTTGGTGGTATTTGATCACCTCTGCGGTTTTTATATTTTGCGCTATAAACAAAAGCAGAGCTTCCCCCCATTTCAGATCTACACCTCAGATTTACAGCAACTGCACTTCTAAGTGCACCTCCAGTGCAATTTCAAGTGCACTTTGCACTTGTAGTTTGCACTTGTAGTGCAAATTGGATTTGCCTTTGATAAATAACCCCCATTATCTTTTACTTTTTGCTATAATATCCCATTTTTTTTTTTCAAAAAAAATTTTTTCCTCAGTTTAGGCCGATATGTATTTTTCTACATATTTTTGGGTAAAAAAAAAATCTAAGTGTATATTGATTGGTTTGTGCAAAAGTTATAGCGTCTACAAAATAGGGGATAGAATTCTGGCATTTTTATTATTATAATTCTTTTTTTATTAGTAATGGTGGCGATTTGCGTTTTTATCGGGACTGCAACATTATGGCTAACACATCGGACACTGGCAGGGAAGGTGTTAACACTAGGGGGCGATCAAGGGGTTAAATGTGTTCCCTAGATGTGTGTCCTAACTGAAGGGGGGATGGAACTGACTAGGGGAAATGACAGATCACTGTTCATACGTTCATCCCCCCTGAGAAATTACTGATACACACACAGATCCTGGTTCTCGCTGTGTCACGAGCCTTTTCGCCAGTGCCCGATGGTCATCGTGCGCCCCCTGGTGGCCACAGGGCGAAGCGACATAACAACGTTCTTTCGCCCAGCTGAGCCACGTTTCCGCAGTAAAACTGCGGTGGCTGGTTGGCAAGTGGTTGTAAACCTCAGGCATGAAATATGAGCAAAGCCTATCCCTGTATAGCAGGGGTAGGCAACCTGGGACCCTCCAGCTGTTGAGGAACTACAAGTCCCATCATGCCTCTGGGAGTAATTGTAACTGCCAGCCTTGCAATGCCTCATGAGAAATGTAGTTCCACAACAGCTGGAGGACCCCAGATTGCCTACCCCTAGTGTGTACTTTTCTCAATTAAAAGCACTAAGTGTCATTTTTGTCTGCTGCTTTATTCCTCTATCAGCATGAGTTACTTCTGACAGGTTTCCCTGACACCAAGAGAAAAAAGGGGATGGGGGAGGGACCTCCAGCTGATTGACGGCCTCAGCTCTGTTGCTGTGTGCTGTGTGAAGGGGGGCGTGTCTCTTCCCTCAAATCACCTCGCAGAGCTCTCCTTCCTGAGCCCTGCAGGGTGTAACTTTAGCTCCCCCACCCCTTTTTTTTGACAGTTCAGACAAGCTTGTAAGTTCTGCACTTTAAATGGTTGTAGAGAAGACTGCATTTAAACAGACACAACCTATGTAGGGGTATTTGTTTAATCTCTTTTGTATCACCTGAGGATACACTTTACGTTTTCATAGGCCAGATTCACACTTCTGCGGCTCTGGAAGCCACATTTTGTGCAGGCATGGCAGTCCATTCATTTGAAAGAGCTGCAATGCCCTTCTAAAAATGCAGTTTGACAACCTATCCTGAGGAGTAATCTCACTGGCTAGAAAACCACTTGTGTGTCCCCCATCAGTACATAGAATGGAAGATGACCATCCCATAAGCCCATGAGTGATCCTGCTTTGTTTTTGTCTCTGTAGCATGCCAGGTCATTGGGATGTATGATTACATTGCACAGAATGATGACGAGCTGGCCTTCGCCAAGGGTCAGGTGATCAACGTATTGAACAAAGAAGATCCAGACTGGTGGAAAGGTGAACTGAATGGTCAAGTGGGTCTCTTCCCTTCCAACTACGTCAAGCTTACCACAGACATGGACCCCAGCCAACAGTGTGAGTACATACAGGGTGGACTACTTTCATTTCTATGGCCTTTCTGTTATTAATGACATGCAGCATTGCTGTGATTCTGCGGCTCTTTGCAGAAATCAAAGCTTTGTCTTCTGCTGCTTTACCCGTCTCTTTGACGACCTTCCACTTAAGTGCTGACATGATCATAGTCCAGCTCTTCAATCTCTAGCTTTAGCGCTCATATCATGTGACCTTTCATTGCTTGATACCAAATAAAAATGCATTCCATTGGTAGGTAAAAAAAAAAAATTGATCACTTTTAATTAGAATTATTTTGCAAACAATTTAAAGGCCAGGTCTACCCAAAAATGTTTAATATATTATGTTTCAAATAATTTATTTAATTTTATAATTATCAACAAAATTCCATTAACAGAACATATACAATAATATAATAGAAATAGATATTCCATTAACAGAACATGTACAAGAGTATAGTAGAAATAAGCGCAATCATTCAGGAAAGTAACTCTTTTATAAATGTAAATGAAAATCGATAACCTAGCGGATTGTAGGATAAGCTTACGTAACATAAAGTGTCATGATCATAGCTTCATAGCAGCTATTTGATGACAAGCAATTGAGAAATTAAGTTGATTGCAATAATATAATATAATTATGTCATCCATGAAGAGAATAGAATTGAATGAACCTATAAAGATCTATAAAGTTAATGCGTTGTAGAATAGCTGGGGGAATAAATTGGGCTAAACCAGGGCCAAGTTCCTTCTATTGGCTTGGCTTTATCTGGTGCGAAGGTCAAAAATCCCAACCATTCAAAGCATCTTCTATTACAGTTGGTATATGAGATAATTAACAAGAATAAACCTAGTAGAGGGTATAGGGCACAGAGGGGAGAGAGAAAAAAAATGTCCAGGGGGACCAATGGTTAGAGAATCAGGTGAAGGTAATCATAGTAGCAGCGTGGATATTATAATATCTCAGGGAGAAATTAGTGAACAGTCCAAACCAGGGAGTTAATGCCGTTTGATCCAAGGTCTCCATAAGGATTCAAAATTCGAAACTTTATCTAGTAGTATAGCTTAAGTTTTAGCATGTATCATAGATTGTGTGACTTTGTTTGACCGACTCTAGGGTTCGATTTTCACGCTTTTGCTACAGTTTAGCTGCCATGGTTATAAAAAAAAAGTAATTTGAATTGTTATGATTTGTGGTTTTCTGTTCAGAAGTGCTACTGAGGGATCCGGTTTAAGGGTTATATTGAACATAGAAGAATGAATTTGGAAGATTAGTATGGGACATTCCCACCATATATGTACATGTGAACCCAGAGTAGTACAGCCTTGAAAACGTTGAGAGGGATATTGGGGGGGGGGGGGATTTGGATATTCTGGATGGGACCAGATACCATCTAGTTAGCACCTTTTATAATTTTGCTTCGAGAGCCACTATATTTGGTGTGGCTGATTTCATCGTTTGCCAAATTTTGAGACCATTCTAGCTCATTTGGTTGAAGATGTTTAATATTTTATATACAAGCTCCAGCCGTTTCAAACTCCCATCTGCTTTGTATTTTTCTGGTTCCTTTTTCTCTGATCCCTTGCAGCCATAATGTTTTTATAGTTGGTCAAGTCTAGGTCTCCTTGCTGGATTCTTCAATCTTGTCCTTTACAAATTTCAACAGACCTTGCCTGTTCTAAAACCCTAAAAAATTATGGGAAAGCAGAAGTCGGATCTTGGAACCAAGATTCAAGATTTATCTTTTTGGCATCTAATCTGCCCACTACAGAAATACCAGTTTTTATTGCTATAGAGCTAGCCTTTAGTTTTCTAAATCACATTAAATGAAATTAATACATAAATGACTGTTAAAGGAAAGGTATAGTCTCTCCAGGGATCTTTCAGATGTAGAAGAGGTCGGCTTGCTGTAAATAATTTTCTCAGCATTTGTAAGGGCTCTTTCACACGGAGCGGATCCGTATTGATCCGCTCTGTTAGCCCGGTTGGCTCAGCGGGGATTCCTCCGTTAATCCCCACTAAGCTGTCGGTGGACAGGGCGTTACCCGCACACAGTGCAGAGACCGCCCTGTCTCTCCTCCGCTCTCCCTTATGGGGAATCGGATGAATACGGACCGTCTGTCCGTATTCATCCGATCCGTCAGACGGAAGAAAAATAGGGTTTTCTTCCGTCTGAAAAACCGGATCCTGACGGAGGCGGGTGATTACGGACGTTAGCGGATGCTCCATCCGCTAACGGCCGTGATCCCATAGGGAACCATTGTAAGTCCGTAAACGGACTTATGAAAAGCGGACCGTTCGTCTGCTGGTGTGAAAGGGCCCTTAGTTTTTGGGAAAAGAAAATCTTTATGTAGTTTGTAATAAATGATGTACATTGAGGCAACTATATTTGCTTATTGCACATTTAGGGGGCCATAGATGAGACTGTGAAACAAGTGAGGTGGATAGAGGCATCCTCCCTGCTGAGATACTGTATTCTGACAGCGGGACGCCTCCGTTGTCAGAATAAACTGATCAGCAGCTGCAGCCACTGATTGAGAAGTTTTCCAAAATTCCCATTCAACAGGAATTTGATTAACTTTTGTTGAACGCGGATGGCCATACATGGATCAGAATTCAGGCAGTCCCTGCTGAACTGGACACATTTTGAGAAATCAATGACCAGCTTTATGCTCTGGCTTTGGTTTTGCTATACTGCACAGTGACTGTGTCTTACTGTCTTTTCTGACAATACAAGCCTACAACTGAGCTGACTCATTGAATACAATAAACCTTATTTATCGGCGTATAACACGCACTTTTTTCCACTTAAAATCAGGGGGAAACCGCGTGTGCGTATTATACGCTGATCCCTGCTGTCTGAGGGAAGAGGAGCGAGCGCCGCTGAATTACATAGAGCCATGATCGCCTTTCTGTGTATCCGGCGCTCCGTTGCGCACAGCCACGCCTCCTGGCCCCGCATTGGACCACTGTACTGCCTATCATATGAGCAGGGGAAGGAGGCGTGGCTGTGAGTGACGGAGCACCGGGTACACAGGAAGGAGATCACGGCTCTATGTAATTCAGTGGCGCTCGCTCCCCCTCTTAAAAGGGGGGGCGCAGATGGGCACTGAACAGGCAGGGCATGTTGGTAAATGTATAGGCTGCAGATTGGCACTAATCAGGCTGCAGTGAGGAGGAATGTTGCAGATGGGCACAGATCAGGCTGCATTGAGGCTGCAGATGGGCACAGATCAGGCTGCATTGAGGCTGCAGATGGGCACAGATCAGGCTGCATTGAGACTGCAGATGGGCACAGATCAGGCTGCATTGAGACTGCAGATGGGCACAGATCAGGCTGCACTGAAGCTGCAGATGGACACAGATCAGGCTGCACTGAGGCTGCAGATGGGCACAGATCAGGCTGCATTGATGCTCAGATACCATCATTTTGCTTCAAAGTGGTTTATTAAAAAAAAAAAAAATCCTGAAACTTCCCTCTTAAATTGGGGTGTGTGTTCTACGCCGGCGCGTGCCGGTAAGTACGGTAGTTTTTTTGGCTGATATTTTATCTCAGCAGATGTTAAGCAGGAAGGGTTAGATAAAATACAGATCCCCCCTCTCTAGTGGTTAATCTACATATCTCAAAATTTAATGCAGTGTTAGAAAAGAAAAATATGGAAAGGCGCAAGTTTAAACTGGTTGTAACCCTAAAATAAAAAGCCAAGATCCTGTTCCTTTAAGGCATGCTGTATAGCATAATGCTTGTGCTATGTAATTTTTCCCTTCCTATCTTGTAAAAACCTGATTGATCCTGGTGTCCACCTTGCCTCTGCTGACCATGTGGCTGCTGATTACCATAGTCAGTTTATGTGCCTCTGTCATCCGCTGCTTTCCTCTGACAGTCTCTCCCCCACCTCCCTGTCATCGTGAGAATGGCTCTCCTGCCCTCCCTTCCCGCTGCTTTTCAGCAGTATAATGGAGCAAATATACAAGTATCCCCTTCGAATTAGGCTGCCATTCACTACAGTGGATTTTATAAAAAAATGTTACATGGCAGCTGTGCGGTCACGTGATCTCCCTGTGCTGGCCGACCCAATCTATGGAAAGCAGGAGGGGCTGAGATTCCCCTGTGCTAGCCGGCTGACATCACATGGGAATCTGAGCCCCTCCTGCGTTCCATAGATCGGACCGGCCAGCACAGGGAGATCATGTGACCGCACAGCTGCCGTGTGACAAAAGGTATTTAGCCTCTATTTAAAAAATAAATAAAAATTCACTGTAGTGAATGGCCCTCCCACTAAAAGTTGCCTGCAGAAAACTACAGGTAGGTGGTGGTTACAAGACCAGACACCCTGCACAAAGAGTGTGCAGCAGTGACTGGTCTTTACTACCGGAAGCTCCTGCATAGAAGCCAATTTTACACTGGATTACTTAAAAGATCTGGAAAAAATTCACAAAGCACAGCAAGATATGTGTAAGAATACACATAACTTTTGTATTTAGATGATAATTGCTTATACTGGAGCTCATCTTTTTTAAAGATATTTTTGTGTTGTGCAGGACATGTGTACAGTAGGTGGAGAGCCGCAAGTTCTCTAAGGCCAAGAGTAGATCTTCTACTTAATCTAAGCCTCGTAATTTTTGAAAATCTTGTTTGAAACAGTTTGCTTGGTTGTAAAAATTGGACATAGAACAGTCATCAGAATTGAAAGGAATATTGGTGGCAAAACGTTGAATAGTATCAAAAATAAGATTTATCGGGCTGGGAGAAATGCCACAAGCACCATATCCCCATGTAACCAATTACTTAAACAAAAAAAATGATAATTTTAACAGTGCCAAGTAATTCCACATACATTAAAGAGGAATTCCACCCAAAAATGGAACTTCCTCTTAACCCACTCCTGTCCCCCTTACATGCCACATTTGGCATGTAATTTCTTTGGGGGGGGTGTGGGGGCTTCAGGAGAAGGGGACTTCCTGTCCCACTTCCTCCTTCCGCCGGGGGGCTGCAAAGGCGATTAAGCTTAATCGCCTTTTGGCAGCCCCTCCCTGTAGGCGATCTCCTAGGAAACGTCAGGTCCTAGGCGATCGCCTGTCCAATCAAACAGCGCAGCGCCAGGCCGCGCGCGCGCATGCGCAGTGGCTATCACGGCCGGGTGCCCACAGTGACAATGAAGACACCGGCCGGGGAGGGGGGAGAGGAGCGGACCCCCGGCCAGTTTATTAAAAGCCAGCAGCTACACTTTTTGTAGCTGCTGACTTTTAATAAACTTAAAAAATGGGTGGAAAACCCCTTTAATAAAAATTAACAAAGTTGACATAAAATCATTTAAAAAAAAATGGCCATTTTTGTATCATATTACACATTTAATCTAATAAAGTCTCATCATTGGCAGTTACAGCCGTCTTCTCAACATGTTTCGCCAACCTTGGCTTCTTCAGCAGCGATGTAACTGTCAAGGTGTACAGTCACACAACATACCCCTCACCCAAAATGGTGGAGAGAAGTAACCATATGGAAATATATATGTATATCTGTCTCTAACCTGTGACCATGTGCATCCATCAATGGCAACCCCAGTTGGTATTTAGTGGACCATAGGAGGAGCACAAAGGACCAAAACAGAAGTTTCTCTAAATGTACACATTACTGTGCAAATTTATTTGCATGTTACCAATGATACCAGTAACTATTGTACAAGAACGTTATACCAGATTAAAGTGTATTGGTGTCCTTATAGAGGGAGCAATGAGGACGCCAATACACTTTTTAGTCTGGTGTAACCCTTCTTGTATACAATATTTACTGACTTGGTGGGTAACATGCAGCTAAATTGGTGCCCTCATGTGTACATTTGGGTCTTTTGGTCCTATGTGCTCCTCCTACGGTCCACTAAATACCACCTGGGGTTGCCATTGGTGTATGTATGTGGTCCCAGTATAGAGAGAAATATACAGTAGATATCTACCGTATGTATCTGCGTATAACACTCACTTTTTCCCCCTGAAAACAGAGGACAAACAGTGCCTGTGTGTTATACGCCAATACTATGTTTTACCAACGGGGGACGTGGATTGGGCGGTCCGCCCCGGGAGCCCCCATTGGGGGGGGAGGGTGTCAGGCTTTACAATAGGAGTGACGCAGGAGGAGCAGTGTGGAAGGGGCTGGCAGTGATTTTTCTTCTAAACTGTAGAGAATGACTGCAGTGCTATACCAGGAGACTGGGGGGCTGTATACTGGATGGGGGGCTGTGTACTGTACAGGGGGAGGGGGCTGTATACTGGATGGGGGCTGTGTAATGTGCAGGGAGGGGCTATGAAAAAAAAAATTCCTTGAACTTCCCTCTTAAAATTGGGGAGCATTTATACACCGATAAATACGGTATTTCCATATGGTTACTTCTCTCCCCCATTTTGGGTGAGGTGTATGTTGTGTGGCTGTACACCTTGATGGTAACGTCTCTCCTGAAGAAGCCAGGGTTGCCAACACCCAATATGGGTGTAAACTGCCAATGAAGAGACTTTATTGAATTAAATGTGTAATCTGATGGCACAAAAATTACTGTTTTTTAATGATTTTTTGTCAACTTTAATAAAAAAAAATGTTTTTAATGTATGTGTACAACTATTTGGCACCATTTAACGTCAAGCTTTTTTAGTGTAATGAAAACGTATAATAATGGTTTGGATTTTGGTCCTTAGCACACCACAAGAAGATGTAGTAGAGAACAGAACAAACATTTATAGAGCATTCTGTTAGAATGAATTGTTGATGGATCATATAGCTGAGCAGTATTCATCCCTTTAAATAGAAAAATAAAAGTAGAATAACAATTTAAATATACGGTGCCTTGAAAAAGTATTCATACCCCTTTGAAAATTTCTACATTTTATCATGTTACAACCAAAAACATAAATGTGTTTTATGTGATAGACCAACACAAAGTGGCACATAATTGGGAAGTGGAAGGAAACAGACATGGTTTTCAAAATGTTTTACAAATAAATATCTGAAAAGTGTTGCAAGGATTTTGTAGAACCTCCTTTCACTGCAATTACAGCTGTAAGTCTTTTTGGGGATGTCTCTACCAGCTTTGCACGTCTAGAGTGTGAAATTCTGACCGAATGGATGGAGAATGTCTGTGATCAGCAATTTTCAAGTCTTGCCACAGATTCTCAATTGGATTTAGATCTGGACTTTGGTTGGGCCATTCTAACACATGAATATGATTTGATTTAAACCATTCCATTATAGCTCTGGCTGTATGTTTAGGGTCGTTGTCCTGCTGGAAGGTGACCCTCCGCCCCAGTCTCAAGTCTTTTGCAGACTTTCTTCTAAGATTGCCCTGGATTTGGCTCCATCAATCTTCCCATCAACTCTGACCAGCTTCCCTGTCACTGCTGAAGAAAAGCATCCCCACAACATGATGCTGCCACCACCATGTTTCACGGTGGGAATGGTGTGTTCAGAGTGATGTGTAGTGTTAGTTTTCCGCCACACATAGCGTTTTGCTTTTAGGCCAAAACGTTCAATTTGACCGGAACACCTTCTTCCACATATTTGCTGTGTACCCCACATGGCTTCTCGCAAACTGCAAACGGGACTTCTTATGTCTTTCTTTCAACAATGGCTTTCTTCTTGTCACTCTTCCATAAAGGCCAGATTTGTGGAGTGTATGATTAATAGTTGTCCTGTGGACAGATTCTCCCACCTGATCTGTGGATCTCTGTGGCTCCTTCAGAGTTTCCATAGGCCTCTTGACTGCTTCTCTGATTAATGCTCTCCTTGCCCGACCTGTCAGTTTAGGTGGACGGACATGTCTTGGTAGGTTTGCAGTTGTGCCATACTCTTTCCATTTTTGGATTATGGATTGAACAGTGCTCTGTGAGATGTTCAAAGCTTGGGATATTTTTTTTTATTTTTTTATAACCGAACCCTGCTTTAAACTTCTCCACAACTTTATCCCTGACCTGTCTGGTGTGTTCCTTGGCCTTCACAATGCTGTTTGTTCACTAAGGTTCTCTAATAAACCCAGTGGTGTATTTAGGTTTTGTGCTGCCCTAGGCCTGACTGAACTCGTGCACCCCCAATATAAATATGATCCACCCCTTCCTGTTTAAGACCTGTCCTGAAAATTTCCAGTGGGGACACTAGTTATGAGGGCTTTGGGGGGATTCCCTTAATCTGCAGAGATTTCCTCCCACTTCCTGTTTGGCTATGGGGCAAGAAATAAAGGGAAATCAACGGATGGCAAAATACAGGGGCTATAACGGTTCATTACTCTATCCAAAGTGGCAAAAAAAGTGTTGCCTATAGTTTTACTTCAAGCACAAATTTCTGATAAATTTATGGAGGACTAAGAGGATATAACCATGCCAGTGGTGCAGCAGAAAACATATAGCACAGTGATGAAGGTATGTGGTCCAGGCAGTGAGCAAAGGAAGGATTGGGGGCAGGAACAAATAAATCCATCCGTTTATTTTTCAGAAATCCACAGAAATAAAATTAAGATTCCTTAATTACAACTGACACAAGCAAAGGATTGCAGGAGAGTCCTACTACCTACCTGCCAGGTTAAGGTGATCATGTTGGTGTCACTTGGGTCTACACCATCCCTATCATACTGGCAGCAGTGCGGCCGCTTTATGGGGGTGCCAGACTGGTTTGTCTTTGCGGCCCAATCCACCTCATAAGACTGGCGCTACACTAAAAGTGTAGCGCCAGCCGGCGGGGACTCTTCATGCTGCCCCCCTGCAAAGTGCTGGCCTAGGCCATGATACAGCATTAAATAAACCTCTGAGAGCTTCACAGAACAGCTGTATTTGTACTGAGATTAAATTACACACAGGGGGACTCTATTTATTAAATAAGTGACTTCTGTAGGCAATTGGTTCCGCTAGATTTTAGTTGGGGGTATCCGAGTAAAGGGGGGCTAAATACAAATGCACCCCACACTTCTCAGAAATGTATTTGTAAAGCCATTTATTTTTCTTCCACTTCACAATTATGTGCCACTTTGTATTGGTCTATCTCATAAAATCCTAATAAAATACATTTATGTTTTTGGTTGTAACATGACAAAATGTGAAAAGTATGAATACTTTTTCAAGGCGCTGTATATCGCACTTTACTGAAAGATCTAATGCCGCATACACACCATAACTTTATGTGATGAAAAGAAACGACATTTTCTGTGAAGTAAAAAACAACGTTTTTGAAACTTCAATTTTCAAAGACGAAGTTGCCTACACACCATCGTTTTTCTCACAATGTTCTAGCAAAGCGAGGTTACGTTCCACCACGTTTTTCCATTGAAGCTCGCTTCATAAGTAGCTTCTGGGCATGCGCGGATGAAAAAACGTTGTTTTAAACGACGTTTTTGCTACACACGGTCAATTTCTGTGAAGTAAAAGTTGACGTTTTGAAAAACGACACATAAAATTGAAGCATGCTTCAATTTTTTTTGGTCGTTTTTTAGAAGACATAAAACAACGTTTTCCCCCACACACGGTCAATTAAATTGACGTTTTTAAAAACGTCATTTTTTTTCATCACATAAAACGACCGTGTGTACGCGGCATAATATAGTGAGGCTCACCAGTAAAATAGACAACTGACTTGGCTGAATGCTCTGGTGGATCAGTAGACATGAGATGTGCTTTTATATATAGTGCGTAAATAAAAATGCTTTTCACCAACATGGTGGTTAGTACAGCTACCTTTTTGACCATGACAGTCGACGCTTGACAACTTTTTTTATTATTTTTTCATAGTCACACTCCAGGCTAGCGAATAAATATTGTTTGCAAACATAATTATATTGGCTAATATCTATACAATTATAGAGCTGTGCTTTTAAGTGCAGTTCTTGCATGCTTAATTTTATAATAAGTGCAGAATTATTGTAGATATATATTGAAGGATTACTTACTTACTATCCATTGATTAACTGTACACATTAAAGGGTCAGTTCAACTAGAAATGGTAATGGAGTGTGACGTGAGTCAACCCTGACTTTGTAGCGTTCTTGAGGGCTCCGAAGTAAGATCTTACTAGCCATCCTGGGTGGGTGGGTGGGTGGAGTTGGTGCTCTTGACCAGTGTAGGGTAACCAACCAGTCCCAGTCCATATTATACGCTAGTAATAATTTTAGACTGACCCTATTAAAGGGGTTTCCTCTAAATGGGTTTTCCTGGTAGTTCCATGTCACTCCCTGTGTGTAGCATGCTGGTTTTCATTTCCTTTACTTTTCTTTTGCATCACGTAGAGTCATTGTTGTAGTGTGTGGTGGGTTTTATTTTTTTTCCCTTTTTCATTTTGGTTTTGCTTATGTGTTGTTTTCCTCCTTTTTCTAGGAATCATATGTTGTCCATCCCCCTTCTCAGGCTTGAAAGTCCTCAAAGAGACCCACTATCCCCATATCACTGCCCAGAGGGATGATGGGAGATGCAGCCTTGATCATGTGACTACCAGCATGATCATCCACTGCCTTCTGACTAGAAGACCCCGCTGCACAGAAATTTTACCTCATTTTTCCATTTAGATGCATGTGACCATATTGTTGTATCCGCTGATCCTGAAGCAAAAATAAAAATAAAATAATTTAATTGATGCTCAAAGAGTACAGAGGATAGTGGGTCCTTTTGTGGCTTTCTCCGTCACTTAAAAAAACAGTTACAAATCGCAGATTCACAAAGGTGCTGTTCAGTTTGACCCTCTAGATCTGAACAGGTAACCCTCTGAAGTATAAAGTTATTCAAATTGAAAAAAAAAAATTGGTTTTCATTTTATTCACAGAGCAAAAAGACCCACTATCAAGGAATGCTGCATGTACTATTGAATTGTACCCATAAATATTTTATTTTAATTAATTTTGTTTTATTCATGTTTCTGGTATTACTTTTATATGTCTAAATAATTAAATTCCGTGTCATTTAAAAAGAATACATCACTCTAGAAGACATATACAGCTGGTTTACATTAGACTGTCAATTATACAGAATTAGCACATTTTTGTATATGGACAAAAAGCTAAAATGTATCTTTTTTACGTGCAATGTATTTTTATTTTTTTTTTATCTGGTTTAAAGGGGCGCTCTTCTTTTTTTTTTTTTTTTTTTTAATCTTGGTTATCCTCCAGGGGTATGCAAGTTATGGTAATACATGACTTCAAGGATAAATTCACCCTAAAGTTCTATTCTGTGTTTTGGGCCTGGATAAGCTCATTTTGGATACCAGAGATCGCCACTCCACCCGCATCCTCTACTACAAATGTAACATATCTAACGCAATGTGGCAAACTGTTCCTTTGAAATATATGCAGGACATGTCTTGGGTCATGCCGTCACATTGTACAGCATAAGACCAAGCATATTATGTCTATTCTGAGGTCTTGGGTGGACCTGGGATCTTGTGATGGACTGCTCACCAAGGAATGTAGAGGTTGTTGGAGTTGGAAAACCACCATCTTTTCTTGGTGACCAGTATGTCTAAAATCCATGAAAGAAAATGAGCAGTCCAAACTTCTCTAGGTGTTTTAGCTCTGAAAGAGAGGTTTGGAAATGGCCTTTTGGGTTATGTAATACAGGTATCATGGAGGTAACGAAGATATGAATTGTAATGAAAGTGTCATTCTGTTAATAGGATTTTCCAGGATACTTGAGAAAATGTAATGCCTTTTTTACAACTGTTTAGCCAATCGGTTTAAAAACATAAGCAGCCCTCTCCAGTTAATGATCCCTTTTGCTTCGCAGAGGTACTTGGACGTACAGCCATGGCCAATACTATTGGCACCCTGCATTTCTGTCAGATAATGCACCACTTTGCCCAGAAAATGATTGCAATTACATAATGTTTAGGCGTTCTTGTGTTTTTATTTTTATTGTTTGTATTAGTACGACACAAAGCGGAGAAACAAAAAAAGCCAAATCTCACACATTTTAAGCAAAACTCCAAAAATGTACTTGCCAAAATCATTGGCACTCTCAATTTTAGTGTTTGGTAGTGCACCCCTTGGAAAAAATAACTGAAATCAATTGCTTTCTATAACCATCAATGAGTTTCTTACTCCTCTCTACTGGGATTTTAGACCACTCTTCTTTCGCCAACTGCTCCAGGTCTCTCAGATTGGAAGGGTTCCCTTTTCCCAACTGCTGTTTTGAGATCTCTTCACAGGTGCACTATGGGATTTAGATTTGAACTCATTGCTGGCCAGTTCAGTACTCTCCAGCGCTTTGTCTTAAACCATTTTTGGGTACTTTTTGACGTGTGTTTTGTCTGCTGTAAGACTCATGACCTCGGAGGCGCAGATGCAACTTTCTGAAACTGAGCCCTATATTGCACCCCAGAATTTTTTGGTAGTAATCAGATTTCATA
This sequence comes from Rana temporaria, assembly GCF_905171775.1. NCBI lineage: Eukaryota > Metazoa > Chordata > Amphibia > Anura > Ranidae > Rana > Rana temporaria. Next base: position 505,279,463 of record NC_053490.1, read on the forward strand.
ATGTCAAGCACACAGTGAAAACATCCAGTGCCTGAAGCAGCAAAGCAAGCCCAAAACATCAGTGAACCTACATGTTTGACTGTATTCTTTTCTTTAAAGGCCTCATTTCTTTTTTTGAAAGCGGTAGAATGATGGGCTTTACAAGAAAGCTGCAATTTTTCTTTGTCTCTTCACAACACGTTCTCCCAAAAGGATTTTGGCTTCCTCAGGTACGTTTTTGCAAACGCCACTGTGGCTTTTTTATGTTTGTGTCAGCAGTGGGGTCCTCCTGGGTCTCCTACCATAGCGTCCCTTTTCATTCAGATGGCGACTAATCGTGCAAGCCCACATTGTACTCCTGTGCCCCCGAAGGTCAACTTGAATGTATCTGGAAGTTGATTGAGGTTCTTTATACACCATTCGAACAATCCTTTGTTGCAAACTTTTTAACAGTTTTTCTCTATTGTCCTAGTCCAGGGAGATTATCTACAGTGCCATGGGTTGTAAACTTAGCAATGTTGCACACAGTAGACACAGGAACATTAGGATCTCTGGAGATGGACATATAGTTGAGTACATTTTTCACTACTTTAAGGGGCCTTTCACTTGGGGCGGATCAGTAATGATCTGCCTCCGTGTGTCCATAAGCTCAGCGGGGATCGCTCCGTAAGTCCCCGCTGAGCCGTCGGATGACAGGGCGGTCGTCGCACACTGTGCAGGGACCGCCCTGTCTTTTCTCCGCTCTCCCCTATGGGGGATCAGATGAACACGGACCGTGTGTCCGTGTTCATCCGATCCGCAGACAGAAGAAAAAATTGGGTTTTCTTCCGTCTGCAAAACGGATGTTTGCGGAGGCGGGTGATTACAGGTGTCAGCGGATGTTTATCCGCTGCACCCGCAATCACATAGGGACCAATGTATGTCCCTTTTTCATCTGCAAACGGATGGATGAAAAAGCAGACATACGGTCCGCACATCTGAAAGGGGCCTTACTGGTTGTCGGTGTGATTTCTATATTGTCAGCATCTGTTAATTGATACAGCCGAGTTTAATTACAAAGTATAAAGGAGCATCACAAACTTGGAATACAATTATTTATTAACATTTTTAGAAGGTGCCAATAATTTTGTCCAGTCTTGGAGTTTGCGTGGAATGTGACAGATTTGGCTTTTTGTTACTCCACTTTTTTGTGTCATACCAATACAAACAAAATAAATAAACCTGAGAGTGCCTAAATATTTGTAATGCAACATTTTTTAGGGCGAAGAGGTGCATTATCTGACAGTAATGCCTGGGTGCCAATATTTTTGCCCATGATTGTAAAGTGATGACCGTCCAATTCATCCAAATACCACTGAAGTGGGAAGCAGTCTTATCAAGCTACTTCCAGATCACATTTCTTATGATAAAGAGTCCATTAATACATATTTCTCCAAATGTTGGCTAAAAAGTGTGGTCATGCATAGTGTGAAATTAGGCCAGTACAGTATTATCTGTTAATGCTATTGTCATTCCACAACAATTGTGTGTGTGTGTGTGCTATTTTGAAACCACTGCCTTAAATCTATCAGTACCTTAAAACTGAACTCCAGGCACATACAGAAAATACAGAGGGGCTCTGTATTCATTTAGACAGACTTAAATGCCTTTTTTTTAAAGGTAAATTCCTGAGTTTGATATGGGATCAGCCCCTGTACAACACAATTTAGAGAGGGGGGGGGGGGAGAAGTAGCACAAGGGGTCAATCGGTTGTGTGCTACAGTTTAAAAAGCTTGCTGGTAGAAGAAAACAGAGCGATGGAGAGATGAGCTCATCGGTGTGCTGCTTCTCTTTTCACTGTCCAGTCATTTTTCATGAAGTTGTTTATTTTTCTTCCTTTGTAACCTTCTGAGAGCTCCCAATTCTCTACTTTCCACCATCACTTCTGTTTGTTTGGAATGAGCAGTGAACGTTAGTTGCGGTCCTATGCACTGCTGTGTACACACTACAAATCCCGTAGTCAACCTCAGGGGCAAGCAAGAGGGGGTGGCTATGTTCCTACATAGAGTGGGACCATGGAGAACAAACATAGCCACCCTCTAATTAGAAGTCAGATCACAGTATTAAAAAAGGAGAGGCTAAGCAATAGAAGGTACTTTTTTGACTTAAGAATACATACTTTAATAGATTTGTAAAATAAAAATTGTGTCTGAATGATTGAGTCACACTTTACCACATTTCACCTGTAGTGCAGTGAACAGGACACAGAGCTATTTTGAGGTTTTTACAGTCCTGGAGAACCCCTTTAATATTTTAGTGAGTGAACATTTGCTCCATTTATGCCCTTCTTTTTTGCACATATACACAGACATCCATCCATGTTTTTGTACTGTCATAAATATGTATATATTCTATTTACGTTTCCAAAGGGTATGCTGACAAAAGTAACGTAAGTACTAACATAAAAGGCCAAGTCACGTTTTCTGTGGTCAGTAAGAGGCGCACTCCCCCCTCGGTCAGTGAAGGGGTTTTATTTGCTGTTCATTGTCCTCATCAGGACAAAGAATGTATACACTATTTTAACCTGGAATTAATTGCAATGTTTACATATTTTTTTATCGTTATTATTTTAACTAGACTGTGGAACTTGTCATTTTTAGAAGCTTAAAATGTTGTAATGTGCTGTAACCCTCATTTATCTGTCTTGGTACACTAGCCTTTGCTTTTAATGCTTTTAGTCTGAGGTGATGAGATGAAGGAAAATAGGATACATCCCAGACTCGGCCTTTGTAGTCATGGCTGTAACCTTTTCTTTGTTCTCTGCCGGCCACCCTCCACTCTTGTTTAATGTTACAAAATGGCTCCCCAACTGTCTGTGCACTGTTTGTCTGTTAAAGCTCCCTGTCCATCCGCACCTCAGTATTTTCATGAATGTAAAATATATAAATATATAAAATAAACTACAGCTTTAACAACTGTAATACAGCCTTTACAATCAACTACATGTATAGATAATTAAATCCTTCTTATAAAAGACGACCCTCAATGTGTGTGTTTTACTTGTATATGGTCACTTATTTATTGTTTTATAAGGTCTTCTTCACACGGCATTTTAGCTGCATTTAACAGATGCCAACTGCAAGAATCTTGCACCTGGAATGAAATGACAGGTGCATGTGAAAAGTGACAGCCGCATATAAGCTGTGGGTGTCACTGTTCATCTAAAGCAGTGGTTCTCAACCTTTCTAATGCAGTGACCCCTTGATAAAATTTCCCAAGTTGTGGGGACCCCTAACAGTAAAAAACAATTGTAGCGGGGGTTATCAGCACCCAAGGAAAGACAAGTAATTTGCACCCCTAACCCCCTGATATTTAGCGCTCCCGAGTCCCTTCCACTCGTACAGTATTATAATCCCTTATGGTACATTTTAGGATGTACCACTCTTTCTCTTTGTTCTCCTTTCTTTCCATTTTCTCTCTCTCTATCCGAATTGTTTTCCCCAGCCATCTTTCTTGTTCTTTCTCTTATTCTTTCTCTCCCTTTTTCTTTGTTCACCCCCCTTCCATGTATTCTCTATTTATTCCTCATCTTACTCCTTGGTTGGGGGAGTTGGGATGAGTGGCAGTGCTGGTGGGGCGTGGGATGAGTGGCAGTGCTGGGGAAGTTCTGATCAGTCAACTTAGGTGCTCTTGATCAAGGTCAGCTGCCCATCTGAGAACTGTAGTGGGGACTTTTAATGGCAATTATAATCCCAGGTAGTGTTACGCACTGTGTCTCTGACTTTGTGGTGTCTTGTAGCAGTGACACCTATGCCGAAATCAGGAGATAGGGTCTCTTCCAACCCCTTCCACTTCACATTCCTCACCAGTTAGCTGACCTCTAGTCTCTGCCCCCCCCACCTATGCTGTGAACTGAATGGTCGGCTGTGAAGCGGCTGAGTGGGCAGCCGGGGGCTTTAGAAACAGCCCAGCTGGGCAGCCACAGGCTCCAGGGACAGCCCTGCTGGTTGACCACGAAAAGGCTGGGGTAGTGATGCGGGATTCAGGAACAGCCCAGGATTTGGGGACCCCTGGCAAATCGTCATTCGACCCCCAAGAGGGTCCCGACCCCCAGGTTGAGAACCACTGATCTAAAGCTACAGAGCAATCATGAACTGCAGTTGGCGATGGATGTCGGAGCCTAGACACCTCTGGCTGCGTTTTTAGATTCGGACATCCGTCCCTATCCGCAGGTAACTGCTTGGTGCATGACTGCAGGTAAACGGTGATGGCCACTGTCTATACATTATACAGGCTGAGCCACTGTTCACACGCACCTGTCATTCTAACAGCAAGAATCCGCTGATTCATGCTGCTAGAATGCAGTGTATGCAGCTAATTGGCCCTGTTCAGCCCTAAGAGAAGTGGGAAGCTGACATTGACTTTAGCTGGCCATACATGGATCAAAATTTGGTTGGTTCAGCTGCTAGCCATAACCATTGTTTTCTGCCAGCCAAGAAGGCTCCCTGTGCTGGCAGAACACAAAAGCACTGCGGGAGGCATTAAGCGATATGGAAGGAAAGACAATCAAATCTTCTATGGACTGCCTTTCACAAACAATTAGCCCGAGTGGCTGGTGGATACAAGTTCTCATTCTCTGTGGGACACAACAGACCTGGAATAAAAGGGGGAAAAAATGTAACCTATTTCCTGGGAGGAGCCCTTTGGACAAGAAGGTACAAGTGTACATGAAGTTGGATAGAAGATGCCGAATTACCAATTCGAATGCCATAGCAGACACTTTGCGGTGTCCATATGCTTGCTGATCCTGTTGAGCACCATGGGAACCATTAAAATGGCATGCTCTTGAATACAGTTATTGCTTTCTTGGTTGACAACTATCCACACAGTACTGGCCATGAAAGCTGTCTATATCACAGTGCTGGGCCAACTGTGAAGACAAGTCCAAGTTCTCTACCATGAGAACCCATCAACATTTGCAGGGCAGAGCACCATGGGATTTGAATCTTCTAGGGTGCTTGCAGTAGTAAATATGAACCTGATATGGCATCCAGTGGGGGAAACATCTGCTGTATCTTTACATTGTTTCATAGTCTGGTTGAAAAAAAGACCATCCAGTTATAAAGTAGGGAATCGGATATTTCCTGGATCCACTTCACCTATAAATATTAGTATCCAGTTATATTATGTGCATTTAGAAAAGCATCCAGGCCTTTTTTTAAACAATCTACTGAGCTGGCCAGAACCAGGAAGGGGTATTCCACATTTTCACAGCGCTTCACTTTTTTCCTCCAGACATAGTGTTCCCCCTTGTTCTCTGTGAAGACCCTAAAATGAAATAACTCAACAAGTTCCCTATATGGACCACTTATGTATTGGTGCATGTTGATTATATCTCCTCATCTCATGAGAGAATACATTCCGTTCCTCTATTCTTTCCTCATAGCTGAGCTCCTCCATGCATCTTATCAGTTTGGTTGCCCTTCTGTGCACCGTCTCCAGTTCCCCAATTTTATTTTTGTGAACTGGTGCTCAAAACTGACCTGCATATTGCAGATGAGGTCATTTTTAATGATCTCTCTCTCTCTCTCTCTCTCTCTCTCTCTCTCTCTCTCTCTCTCTCTCTCTCTCTTGTTTACTCTGCCCTAGTATGTATGATGCATACATGTTCTTGGCTCCCAAGTACATAACTTTACATTTATTAACATTAAACCATAGTCGCCCAATTAAACAGTGCATAGAGGTCAGCTTGTAAGTTGGAGACCTCTTGTAAGGATGTTCCACTGCATAGCTTGGTGTCATCACACTAAACTGGTAGATTTAATCCCAGCTCCTATATTCTTTATAAAGATATTAAAAAGTAAGATTCCCAAAACTTAACCTTGGGGTACACCACTGATAACCTTAGACCATTCAGACTATGAATCGTTAACCACTACTCTCTGAATTTGGTCTTCTAGACAGTTTTCTATCCATTTACAAGCTGATTTTTTTAAACTCTGTAGACTTTACCTTACACATTCGCCATATAGAGAACTGTGTTAAATGCTTTTGCAAAATCCAAGTATACCACAGCCACCTGTCCAAGGTTTTTACTTCCTCATAAAAAGAAGTCATATTTGTCTGACAACGTCTGTCTTTCATGAATCCATGCTTTCTGTTGCTTAAAATTATTTGTTTCCAGCAAGAACTCGTCTATGTGGTCTTTTATCAAACTCCTCTAGTATCTTCCCAACTATAGATGTTAAACTAACAGGTCTACAGGTGTATAAAGTAGTTACTTGGTAAAGACTTTGACCCCTTTTTAAATATGGCCTTACGCCAGTCCAGTGGTACTATTCCAGTCATTAAAAAGTTCCTAAATATTGGAAACAATGGCTTTGAAATGGCAGACCTGCTTTATTCACCTTTCCTGTTTTGTCTAAATATTTCTGGATCGTATACATTTTGAGCCATAATGGTTCATTTGGGGCCGTGTCAATACCATCCCCATTATGGACTTGAGTTCCCCCTTGCTCCTTTGAAGAAACAAAGCTAAAGAAGATATTTAATACATTTGCCTTCTCTTTGTCCCCAGTCACTCACTCTGGATTATTTTGTAAAGGGCCTACATGCTCACACCTTACCCTTTTACTAATGTAGTTGAAGAATTTATTTGGATCTGTTTCTCTTTTGTAATCTCTCGTTTTTGTTTTTCATTTTTGCGGTCTTGATTTCCTTTTTACATATTCTGTTATATTCCTTTTAACATTTAAATGAGTGTTCCTTAATTTGTATATTTTTAAAATGCTTTTTTTGTTGGTTTTGGTTTTTGCTTTGGCCATTGGCCACATGGTTTTATTTTTAGTCTTTTAAACTTATTGCCCATGGGAATATACTTTGTGGTGAGTTTACATGCAATCTTTTTGAAGAATTTCCATTTCTGTTCTCTGTTCATGGATGCCAATATTCCCTCCCAGTCTAAGTTTCTAAAAGCAGCCCTCGCCCTTAGAAAATGTTGTTTCTTAAAGTTAAGTGTTTTTATCTTTCCAGTATGTGTTTGTTGCTTACAACTTACATTAAATGAAAGCATGTTATCACTTTTACCCAGATGTTTTTATATGAATATTGCAAAAAAGATCAGCATGGTTTGAGATTACCAGGTCCAGCAGAGCATCATTCCTAGTCAGGGCCTCTATGAAGTGTACTAACAAATTGTCTTATAAAAATAATTTTATACATTTTGTGCCCTTTTAACTTTTCTAGCAGTGCCATTACTCCAGTAAATATCAGTGTAGTTAAAATCCCCCATTGTTATCACTGTCCCAGCCCCAGCAGCCCTATGCATCTGGGCAAAGAGCAGAGTCTCCACCACCTCATTAACACTGGGTGGCCTATAACAAATTCCAATGATTAACGTTGCACTACGCACATCTATATGCAGTTCCACCCATAATAATTCAGCCTCAACACACATTTCATCAACTACTTCTTCTTTCACACTCACTTTGAGATCACTTCACTTCTAGAGACAGACACCACCACCCTTACATTTTGCCCTGTCTCTCTGAAAGAGAGCATAGCCAGGATTAATAATAGCCCAGTCGTGAAACATGAAGCCAAGATTCAGCAATACCAATTAAATCATAGTTTGTACCCTGGTATTTGTCTGAATAAAAAGTTATTTGACTCAAATCATAGTTCCCCTTGTGCACCAAAGCTTCCAACTCTCCTATTTTGCTTTGCAGACTTCTGGCATTGGTGAACAAACTCCTTTTAAATTATTGTCACATTTTTGCTCTTGTGTTTTGCATATCTTTTTTAGTAGTACAAATAATACTATAATTTCCAATGGTTGTTTGTAACATGGGAACCTTATCACCTGCCATAACCCTCCCCCCCATCTATTCCCATTCCACTCTCCATTAATGTCTGACCTGTTTGCCCAATTGAATTCTAGTTCATCCTCCCTCTCAATCCTAGTTTAAATATTCCGCCAGCCTTCCCATAAACCTCTCCCCAGCACAGGAGACCCCCCTTCCATTTAGGCGAAAACCATCTTTGGCATATAGGTTGTACCCCAATGAAAAGTCTGCCCAGTGCTCTAGAAACCCAAATCCCTCCCCTTGCCAGGTTTTTAGCCATGCATTCAGTTCTCTAATCTCCCCCTGTCTTTCCTGTGTTGCGTATGGCACAGGCAATACTTCAAAGAATATATCTATACTTTAGGGCAGGGATATGCAATTAGCGGACCTCCAGCTATTGCAGAGCTACAAGTCCCATGAGGCATAGCAAGACTCTGACAGCCACAAGCATGACATACAGATGATGGAACTTTTAGTTTTGCAACAGCTGGAGGTCCGTTAATTCAGGGCTCGCCAAATCCCGGTCGCCATGGCGACTAGAAATAGTGTCCTGGCGACTTTTTTTTTTTGAGCTGGCGCCATCTGGTGGTGAGCCGTTGGTATTACAAGTTATTACCACCAGTTGTGAGCTGGCGCCATCTGGTGGTGGCCGTTGGTATTACAAGTTAGTTAAACAGCAATTCTAATGTAATTTTTCACTATTTTCACTGCCATCTTCTTCCCTCTAATTAGAACCCCCAAACATTATATATATTTTTTATCCTAACACCCTAGAGAATAAAATGGCGATCGTTGCAATACTTTGTCACGCCGTATTTGCGCAGCGGTCTTACAAGCGCACTTTTTTGGGAAAAAATTACACTTTTTTTCATTAAAAAATAAGACAACAGTAAAGTTATCCCCATTTTTTTTAATATTATGAAAGATAATGTTACGCCGAGTAAATTCATAACCAACATGTCGCGCTTCAAAATTGTGTCCGCTCGTGGAATGCCGACAAACTTTTACCCTTTAAAATCTTCATAGGCGACGTTTAAAAAAATCTACAGGTTGCATGTTTTGAGTTACAGAGGAGGTCTAGGGCTAGAATTATTGCTCTTGCTTTACCAATCGCGGCGATACCTCACATGTGTGATTTAAACACCGTTTACATATGCGGGCGCTGCTCACGTATGTGTTCGCTTCTGCACGCAAGCTCGTCGGGACGGGGTGCGTTTTCTGGCTCCTAACTTTTTTAGCTGGCTCCTAGATTCCAAGCAAATTTGTCAAACCCTGCGCTAATTGCATATCCCTGCTTTAGGGAAACATTTAGACCCAATGCCAGTTTAAATGTCCAAACCCCTTATCCAACTTTTTTAAATTTACTTTTCTTTCCTGTTTTCTCTGACATATATGGATAGAAGTTCAGCGCAAAAAAACAATAAATAATAACAACAGAACTAATAATGTAAAAGTAATCAGAAGAGATGATATAGCAGTCCAGAGCGATGAGATAACGGCCAGATCCACAAGTAGTATTCCACCAGTGCTGAAACAGTCCACAATAACGTGACAGTCCCCCCACCTCCGGTCTAACTAAACACTCTCACCTCATAATATGGACCTCTGAGCAAACAGGCAGTAATGCAAGCGAGTATCAAATGAGTTGACACAAACCATATAGTTCTCTCACGTCTCCTTGAAACTCGGCATTGAATTTATTAATGTGTTGAACACACTACTCACATAAAAAAGATAAAAGCAGTGAGTAGTGTGTTTAACACATTAATACATTCAATGCTTAAACGGTGAGCACTTAGATCTTTTCTATCTACTTATGACCTGGCGTCCTATGCTGAGTTTCAAAGAGACGTGAAAGAACTATATGGTCTGTGTTAACTCATTTGATACCTGCTTGCATGACTGCCTGTTTGCTCAGAGGTCCATATTAGGGATGAACTCCGGTGTGTTCGCACAGTCCACGTGCAGAGCCGGCCAAGAAGTCTGCATGTTGCTGCGCTAATCACAGGCAGGGAGACTTTGTACCGATGCTCGGCTGCAGAGATCGGGAAATGTCTCCCTGCCTGTGATTAGCGCAGCACCGCGCAGACTTCCTGGCGGGCTCTGCACGTGGACTGTGCGAACACGCCGGAGCTCATCCCTAGTCCATATTATGAGGTGAGAGTGTTTAGTTAGACCAGAATTGGAGGGACTGTCACGTTATTGTGGACTGTTTCAGCACTGGTGGAATACTACTTGTGGATCTGGCTGTATATCGTCTCTCTGGACTGCTATATCATCTCTTCTGATTACTTTTACATTATTAGTTCTGTTATTATTTATAAAAAAAAAATTACGCTGCACTTCTATCCATATATACCATTGTTATTTGAATTTTGTGAAAATTCTTCAGTGTCCAGCTTGCATAAAAAGGGGGGTTTATTATATTTTTGCGCTGACTGCACCCTCTGTTCCTATTCTTGTTTTTTCTTGACAGCTTACAAATGTTGGCTCCGCTGTGATCTTGCTGGAATAGTCAAGTCACCTGTTTTGGGCTAATGCTGCCTAATGATCCATTTATCACACATAATGATATTCTTTGTGTTACACAGTGGAGTAATGCTTATATATATATATATATATATATATATATATATATATATATATATATATATATATTTTGGAAGAAAATGTACAAAAACTGTTAGTATAAAGAATACCGTAACTAAAAAGTTGACATTCCTTTTGCAGATGTCAACTCATCTATTCATCTTTGCAAACAATAGAATACCAATCCCCCCCAATACTGAGCTTTCTAGTCTAATTTAAGAGCAGAGGTTTCTGTTGATTCCTCCTTTTCACTCTAATCCAAACTTTTCAGGTACGAGGGCCAAATCGCACTTTTTATAAATATTTGCGGACTGAAAAAAAATCAGCTGAAATGCTAAATTGATGAATAATGAATAAGTAACATTTACCTGGATCTTATTTGAAATTGGCATGATATGGTTCAGAACAAAAGAGAACAAATCCCACCCTGTTCATCACTTCTTCATATTCCAGCCTTGTCTGCTGTTTACCCACCAAATTGTCCATTTCTGAGATGTAGATTTTCAGAGCCAGCAGTGTCTGGACCTGAAGAAGTAGTCCCCACACCCTAAGATATGTGGGACCTGTGTCACAGGTGGGGCATACTGAATATGGACTTCTAGGTTCAACAACAAACTAGACAGGTTTGTCTCTAGGTACCGGGATCCTCCATCGCAAGCAGTGGATGTTTTTGTGGCTCTATGGGATTAATACACAATGAGCTTATGCCTTTTCCCCCCAGGAATTTCTACTTATTTGTCTGCTTTGCAGGAGCAAGGTGGAGGGCATCCTGGTGATCCTCATTACTTTGTATTGGCTTGGGCAGATGCTTCTTGGGCAATTTTAAATTTTCCAGATTTTCTGTTTCAAGAACTATCCTGCTTAACAGTTGCTGGCTTTAACTACATAGCTGTTGAAGCCTGGGTTCTGAGAGATGGGGCCATTTCTGAATGGCATGGTTAAAGAGTTACATCTTGGCAGGATATAGACTTCCCATATTGGATGTGAAATGCATACCTCATATGGTTTGAGTCTCAGGACATCTACCCCAGGAGATACTTCATGGGACAAATTCTCATCTTCAGCTGGATCTGGAGCACTATTAAGATACCAGTTTCCGCTTTTCCTATTGTGTTTAAGAGGACATTAGCCTTAATTGTTTGATTAATTTGTTCCTTGTGTGTTGCCCTGTGACTCCATTGGACCTGAGGCCTGGTTCTCAGAAATTCAAAAACTGCAATTTGAACATATTGGAGACTGCTGTTGGATATCCCGAAGCCTTAATGGATGAGAAGAAAATGTGTATTTTGTACTTGGAATGAAAATTTTTTTTACAGTCCATTGAGGGACATAACTTTTACCCTACTCTGTGTTTATGATCATGCTTTAAGAACTGCTTGCTACAAAACTGAGGCATGCTGGTTGTAAGAAGGGTTACCCTGGTCTGGCCTACAATTTTATTTTATTTGCTGGTTTCCAATCTTCCTTTAGCTGGCAGTATAACGCAACGGTAAATGACCTTGTGTGTCCCTCAATGGATTCCAAGATAGTGATTTTATTTTATGTACACAAATCCTATTATTGTCACGATTGTCTGGGACTCCAGAATGTAAGGATAGGAAAAGTCAGAAAAAAGGGTCAACAGAATGTGGAGTGTCTCACAGGGTTTTCCTGCCTAATCCCCTCGGGATTTCATTGAACAGTGGTGTATCCATGGATCCCAGACCTACCAGAACTGTTCCCAATCTGTATTTGCGTGTATATAAACTAAAAAAACAGATGTAGTGGCTGCATCTAGCTTATTTTTCTGTCTTTTTTTCCCATTTTCACCTGGAAATCCTGCAGGTAATACCCTTATTGTCCCTTTGCGACTGCACTAACTTTACTGTATCTATGGGGAAACCATAGTTTTGACTGGACTTCAAACACATCTTTTGTTACATAGTGGATTGATGAGGCTAGTAGTTTAAACCAATGGTCTTCAAATTTCGGCCCTTTGTTTGCTTTTATCCAGCCCTTGGGGCACTAGTCCTCCGACTGATAAGATACGCTATTCTGCCAAATGACATCAACAATGGGGTAGCCATTATTCTACCGACGCCCAACAATGGGGCACTATTCCTCCTGATGATACCAACGATGGAGCGCTATTCTTCATTTTTGGCAAGATAATCGGATATTTTCTTACTTGCTTAAAATGTTTTGGGCCTGAATAAATAAAAACAAATGCAGGCACCACAGCTAAGGAATTGTAAGCAGCAATATATTTAGGTTTTTTATTTTGGTTTTAAATATGCTTCAAGTTTGATGGCACCCTTTGAAAATTTAGTATAAGAGTGTGAATAGTTATAAATTTGAATCCAAAATCGTTAAACCTTTAGGCATGTCCACCATGCGAGTAGGACCATACCTGCTTTGCTGCATCTCCATAGCACAATTTCATATCTCTGGATCTGGGTTACTGCTTTTTAATTGTAATGTAACCCATATTAATTAATTTAGAATGGCACTGCAATGCACACACACAGTAGCTTCCAACACCCCTGCAATACACTGCACAAAAATGCCATAAGTTGTGATAGCCTGCTTGGTTCAAAAGCCTGCAGATGCAAGTCTTTTTTGCATTTAGGTGGGCTGTCAGTCCATTTAAATTAATGGGATGTCTTAAAGTAGTGCGCTTTAGTGCGAAAGAGTCCTCAAAACTTACTGTTCCGTCTACATACAGCTCTCCCAAAATTCCTATGTTTTCTTCTGGTTGGATAAAAGTTGAACCACCCACCCACTGGTTGATGTCTGGTCAGATCTTTAATTTGCTTTATCTGTAGCTTGTCATTGATAACCTGCCAGAGGAAAATAGCAATTCTATAGTAAGATTCTAGCTAAATTTAAGGTACCGGTAATGCAGCCAGTCTTACGGTCTACAACAGAGCATCGTAAAGTGACAATGATTCGTTTAGCTCAATGTAATTTTCATGCACTAAAAGGACAATATAACTGGTAAGTACCTCCTGTTATCTCGGTTTACAGTGCCCAAAGACTTTTTTTTATCGTTTAAATAAAAAAAGTAAAGGGGGGTTTTCACCAGAGAGGTAAGTTAGTTTTCATTCACTTTTTTTTATTTTTTTCACTTACGCATATACTGAAGCTTTTAAATCTAAACGTCAGACGAGCAGATAAATATACAGATTAAATACATACAAAGACTGGGACAAGATCGCAACAAAGTCTGGATCCACCCACAACCCGGGACCAGCACCCGGCTCAGCCTCTCATCAAGCCGCTGAGAGTCTGAGTCAGCCGCTTTTGCCTCCTTCACAGCCCATTGCTCCAGTAAGCTTGTGTGAGGGGTGTGGGGAAGGAGAGCAGACAGGGGTGACTGACAGTGACCAGTTCCCTGCTCACGGAGCTCTGATAACTCAACGGTCTTTGATCGCTCGATCCTCAGTCTTGGAGCCAGCGGGGGATCGATGCTGCATCCACCTAGGGAGGTATGATTTTGAAATCATACTATATCTTTTAAGTGACATCTCTAAATCTGCTGGGACTGCTGACATCACATCCAGAATGGTGGTGCCAAGCATCAGTCTGAGGGCTTTTGGATGTCTACTTTACACAACAACAGGGGGGAGGCTCTTACAAGAAAATAACATATATAAAACGCTCTTTTGGGAAGATTGTTGTTGAAATGGCTTGGAGACGGGGTTCTCTTTAACATCTGAACCTAGGGATCGGTCCTCATAAATGAACATTGATCCCATCAAATTTTACTTTATATCCTTGCTCCAATATGAAATATCAAGAGAACATAGGGATACATTTATACAAATAAAATAGCTGTGCAAATGACTTAAGTATTTCCACAACCATCTCGAATAATCACTATATTGTATCACTATGTTCCATCTAGTGGCTGTAATGCATTTTTTTCCGAATTAAGGCATTACAGGAAAATATCACATTACACCCACTAGATGAAGTTGACGATCATAGCAGTTTTTTTTTATAAATGGAACTCGTAGTGATCTAATAATAATTAAAGGGGTTGTAAAGGAAAAACATTTTTTTCCCTAAATAGCTTCCTTTACCTTAGTGCAGTCCTCCTTCACTTACCTCATCCTTCCATTTTGCTTTTAAATGTCCTTATTTCTTCTGAGAAATCCTCACTTCCTGTTCTTCTGTCTGTAACTATACACAGTAATGCGAGGCTCTCTCCCTGGTGTGGAGAAAGCCTCTTGAGGGGGGAGTTGGTGAGCAGGAGTGTCAGGACACCCACTAACACACCGCTCCTTTCTCTATCTGCAAAGTAGAAAGTGTCCTGACCCTCCTGCTCGCCCCCTCCCCCCTCAAGAGGCTTTCTCCACACCAGGGAGAAAGCCTTGCATTACTGTATGTAGTTACAGACAGAAGAACAGGAAGTGAGGATTTCTCAGAAGAAATAAGGACATTTAAAAGCAAAATGGAAGGATGAGGTAAGTGAAGGAGGACTGCACTAAGGTAAAGGAAGCTATTTAAGGAAAACCTTTTTTACCTTTTCAACCCCTTTTAAGAAACACCAAACAGGGCTTCCTAGAATGGTTTACCTACTAGCAGGCTTGCTATAATTGGTATGACTTGTGTCATCCAAAACTTGTTCTGTCCTCTTGTACTGCATTGTTGTATTTTGATGCTTTCCATTGACAGTCATAATTTTCTCAAAGTGTGGGAAAGGAAGGGGGGGGTTGGGTTAGAACACCAGGTTTTGCTCTGGTGACCATTGTCACTGCAAGACAAAGTTGAAAGGGAATCCAAAATCTTCTAGCAGGGTCACGTGTTCAGATGACAACTGTCAGAGGTAGGTCTTCCCCTCACTTTTGTCAGATTTCTGCTTCATGTTCTTTGGACATAGACGGCGCTAAAATCCAAACAAAAGTTTACGTATGTACATTTGTCCATTATTCAGTTCTTGCTAACTTCAAAGAGCTGCCCAATTAGATACATATCTCTTAATTCTCTATGTAGCGATCTTCTCTCTGAGCTAATGGTCCTTCAGAAAACACTGCCATTGTGTGATAATGCCCGCTGTTGTTGTTTTCTGCCCAAGGGCCATCTAACTTGCCATCACAAAACAAAACTTCTGACTTTCAAAACAGTATCATAATCCCTACATTTTCATACAGTAAAGCTCAAAATCTTCTGCTTATCCTGCCTTTTATGTTCATGAACCGTTTTTATCACTGCAGGTCTGAAGGCAGCTGCTAGTACAGATATTTATGGTGTCCTCTTTATATTTCAGGGTGTGCGGACCTCCATCTGCTTGACATGTTGAGTCCTACGGAGAGAAAACGTCAGGGTTATATTCACGAGCTGATTGTGACAGAAGAGAATTATGTGAATGATCTTCAGCTGGTCACAGAGGTGAGCTGGATAGTATGAACTCTACACCATTTATACCAGGCCCTCTCACATGTTCTATTGTGGTGACCATTATGCCTAAAATACCAATGGAAGCGGAACTTGAAACTCTTTGCATAAGCTCAGGTCTCTCATTTAGACCCCTTTCGCATCGGGGTGTTTTATGGGCGTTTTTCAGGTGCTTTGGCGTAAAAAAAAAGCCTGTAAAGTGCCTGAAAGAAGCCTCATCTGCAATCCCAATGTGAAAACCCAATGCGTTAAAAAAAAGCTCCCTCAATGGAAAGGGTGCTTTAGGAGCGGTATATTCACCGCTCCTAAAGCGCTGCAAAGAAGCTGCTTGCAGGACTTTTGTGGACGCCCTGCCAGTGCAGCGCCTCGGTGTGAAAGCACTCGGGCTTTCACATTGGGATTGCAGATGCAGCTTCTTTCAGGTGCTTTACAGGTGCTTTTTTTAACGCTAAATCGCCTGAAAAACGCCCCAGTGTGAAAGGGGTCTTAGAGCTACAAAATATGAACTCTTCTTTTTATAACTGCCATATTATGGTAACCATCATCACAATTTTTTTCCATGATGCATGAAAAAGAAGACGGAGGAGCCAAGCTTTTCTAACAGGAACAGTATAGTGCATCATATATGTCCAAAGAGCAGTATTAAACCCAAAATGTAATATATTGCAGCTTACCTACCGATCATTAGATGTGGTGGCTGCATCAGTTTTCTTTTCTTTGTTATTTTTTTTTCTCCTGTTTTCACCTGGTGATCTGTTCAGTAAAATACCACTTGTAGTAGAGTGCCTCCACTCTGTATGAAGGAGCAAAGGAGTAGCAGCATTGTCAGTCTGGGGTGGGGGAATATAATATGTCCTAGCATATTTAAGTACACTAACAAATTGAATCCAAACTCCAGCTAATACTTTATAAGCAGTTACAGAAAAATTTATTTTTTTCCTTTTGGGATAAAGGTTTTACATACTGTAAATACATAAAAGCTGGTCATTGTAAGTAACAATGCTAGTGCTAAATGGTATGTCTCATCTCTATAAGTGGTGCATTCTGCTGGAGGGCTTGTTCTTATCACATGTAAGAAATGGTAAGCTGCAATATAATAAATGTTTGCTTTTGGGTTTAGTACCACTCAAAATCGGGTAAATAAGAAATGGCGCATATTAATCTAGACCCCCTTTTATTTGTTTACCTATCTATAGTGCTCTGTTGAATACATTGGGGTTTAGAGAGCTCTATAACTCATCCCTTCTACCATGCAATATCAATAAACCATGGTGTTGCTCCAGGTCGGTCCATGCTTGCCCACCATTGTCATGTGTGTGTGCAGCTTGTCACTGGCAATCACTATTAAAGAGAAGATGGATAACGGCACAATGAAATGTACCAAAGGGGCATAATTATTGATCCATACAATCAAATACACAATAATAAGAAGATATGTGGACATGCTATTACCCATCTTCTTTTTAATAGCCATCTGTTCTTCCACTTATTTCCTGTCTGCTTTGTTAAGATGGAGCCTTGTAAAGTATATGAAAGAAAGATAGTCTGAAAGAAAGCAGCTTTTGCTGTTCCTTCTCTGTAGAAAACCCATAATGCTCTGGGAACCGTGTCATAGGTGCACCCCTTATTAAAGTTGGCGTGCATTTGTATTCAACCCCCCCTACTTTGTAGAACCTCCTTTCACTGCAATTACAGCTGCAAGTCTTTTTAGGGATGTCTCTACCAGCTTTGCACATCTAGAGAGTGACATTTTTGCCTATTGTTCTTTCCAAAATAGCTACAGCTCTTTCAGATTGGATGGGGAGCGTCTGTGGAGAGCAATTTCCAAGTATTGCCACAGATTCTCAATTGAATTTAGGTTTGCATTTTGACCCGGTCATTCTAACATATGAATCTGATTTTGATATAAACCATTCAATTGTAGCTCTGGCGGTATGTTTAGGGTCGTTGTCCTGCGAACCTCCGCCCCAGTCTCAAATCTTTTGCAGACTCACACTAACAGGTTTTCTTGTAGGATTGCCCTGTATTTGGCTCCATCCATCTTCCCATCAACTCTGACCATCTTCCCTGTCCCTGCTGAGGAAAAGCATCCCCACAACATGATGCTGCCACCATGTTTCACGGTGGGGATGGTGTGCTCAGAGTGATGTGCAGTGGTAGTTATCCAAAGCGTTTTGCTTTTAGGCCAAAAAGTTTAGTTTTGGTCTTATCTGACCAGGGGACCTTCTTCAACGTGTTTGCTGTGTCCCCCACATGACTTATTGCAAACAGGACTTCTTGTGACTCTCTTCTTGCCACTTTTCCATAAAGGTCAGATTTGTGGAGAGCACGACAAATAGTTGTCCTGTGGACAGATTCTCCCACCTGAGCTGTGGATCTCTGCAGTTCCTCCAGAGTTTCCATGGGCCTCTTGGCTGCTTCTCCTAATTAATGCTCTCCTTGCCCGACCTGTCAGTTTAGGTGGACGGCCTTGTCTTGGTAGGTCTTCAGTTGTGCCATACTCTTTTAACATTTTCGGATGATGGATTGAACAGTGCTCTGTGAGATGTCCAAAGCTTGCTTTTTTTTTTTTTTTTTAAATAACCTAACCCTGCTTTAAACTTCTCTACAACTTAATCCCTGACCTGTCTGGCGTGTTCCTTGGCCTTCATGATGCTCTTTGTTCACTAAGGTTCTCTAGCAAATCTCTGAGGGCTCCACAGAGCAGCTATATTTATACTCAGATTAAATTACACACAGGTAGACCATATTTACTAATTAGGTGACTTCTGAAGGCAATTGGTCCCACTAGATTTTAGTTAGGGGTATCAGAGTAAGTTAAAGGCTGAATACAAATGCACGCCACACTTTTCAGATATTTATTTGTAAAAATGTTTGAAAACCATTCATCATTTTCCTTCCACTTTACGATTATGTGCCACTTTGTGTTGTTCTATCACATAAAATCCCAAGAAAATACATTTAAGTTTTTGGTTGTAACGTGACAAAATGTGGAATATTTCAAGGGGTATGAATACTTTTTCAAGGCACTGTATATCGAAGAAAGGTCAGAAACCCTTATATTAATGCTTCATCTGGGTAAATGGCATGAAGGCCCGACAGCCAGGCACTTGGCCCTTTTTTTTTATAAAGCAATAAACAATGGGGACATCCATATTTCTTTTGACAGGTTTCATTGTTCTAAGGTTGGAAGAAATTGTTATACACACATACTGATCACTGATATTGGGTGGGTCTGCATTTCAGACATTCCATAAGCCATTGCTGGAATCAGAACTCTTAACGGAGAAGGAGGTGGCAATGATATTTGTTAACTGGAAGGAGCTGATCATGTGCAATATTAAACTGCTCAAGTAAGTAGTGTTTTATAGCTTTTAACAGTCTGGTGATCCTTCTAAACAGATTTTTTTAAGTTTATCTTAAGACCCCATTCACACTTGTGCGACTTTGGACCCCAAAGTCGCATGACAAATCACGCTCCATGTTTCCCTATTGATAACTGTTTATGTATGTGCGACTTCATAGTAGTTCCTGCACTACTTGGGTCCGACTATCATGCAACTTGAGGTCCATAGACTTCAATGTAAACCCTTGCATGAAAGTTGCACCTCTGTGATACAGATGCAATTTGGGTGCAACTTGTGAATGCCAGCAATGACCCCCCCCCCCCTCCCTAATGCATACCAGACTCTTTGAATCTCTAAAGAGACTCTAAAAACAACCTTGGGGTCCCCATCAAATTCCATACTAGACCCTTATTTACGCATGCAGCCCAGCAGGTAAGGAAAGGGGAGGGGACGAGCCAGCGCCCAACCCCCCACTCCTGAACCATACCAGCCCACATGCCCTCAACATGGGGGGGGGGTGCTTTGAAGCCCCAAATGTTGCTAGGGACAATGACCTCTTCCCCCGCAACCCTGGCTGGTGGTTGTGGGGATCTGCGGGCAAGGGGGTTTATTGGAATCTAGAAGCACCCTATTAACAAGGGGGCCCCCAGATCTCCCCCCCCCCCATGTGAATGAGTATGGAGTACATACCCCTACCTGTTTATCAAAAACAATACTAATAACCACACTCTCTGCAACCTCTTTTCACCCAATGTAGTGTAAACAGGTATAGCCTACATGAGGGTGACAATGCTGCTCTGAGTTCATGAGCTGTGTAGCATCATTGCCATCCCATCAAAGGAAGCTGCATTGGGTAGACTACAGTAGCAAGCTCAACAGGTGTTTGTGGGGTTGCAGGGGGCTAAGAGAAAACTCTATGTGCAAATAACCTTCCAATCCAGTGCTGCAGCACATATTTTTAAGAGGCCAAAGTCGTACTTTTTCATTTAACTGCCAATTTTTATACCAAGGGCTTTGCGAGTTCGCAAAAAGATGTCTGGTGAAAAGATGCCTGTTAAGATGATCGGTGACATCTTGACTGCTCAGTTACCGCACATGCAACCATACATCCGCTTCTGTAGCTGTCAGCTAAATGGTGCTGCACTCATCCAACAGAAAACCGACGAAGTGCCAGAGTTCAAGGAGTTTGTCAAGGTAAGAACATTGGGATGACCATCTCAGGGTGTGTATCCCAAGGTGGCAGGCTTCCCCTATTCTTGTATGTTATGTTTTCAAAGGTTAGATTTTAGAAAATGTAACACCTATATGAAAAGTATTCTAAAGGAGATGTGTCCTTGCTGACAACCATTTATGGTGCTAAAAGCCCCCATATACATAACATGAATATCTCCCAAAAGGAATGGGAGCTGTTTTAGGCTGAGTTAAAGTATAAATTGAGTTCCCCCATTATGAAGATTCATATTCCTGTGTTTATCCTGATTATGGTTATCATAGAGATTGAAAGTAGAAAAAAAAACACATTTTGCATTGTAACCAGAACAGGAATAGAGGGGACATTTTCCAACTAGTTGTGGTGACAACCAGGAATCCCCCTCACTTTGGATGGATTTCCTTTCACTTCTTGTTTTGGCTATGGGACAGGAAGTAAAGGGAAATCTCCCCAATGGGACATGGGATGGCGAGAAAATGTTAAGGGGTTATAACTCTGAGCTAAATTGTAAAAAAAGTTTTGTCTTTAGTTCTGCTTAAACAGCCTTCCACCAGTCTTGTTAAAGCGGGAGTTCACCCGAAAAATCAATTTTTAACATTGGAATTAGGCTAATTAAGGGGAGAAGAAATGGGTATTTTTTTTTTATTAAAACCGTACTTACCATTTTAGAGATACATGTTCTCCCGCCGCTTCCGGGTATGGGCTCCGGGACTGAAAGGGGATTCATAAGAGAAAATTACTTTACCCCAGTCCTCAGCAGTCAAATCCCTGTACAATTTGCAGAATATCAGTCTATCCTTGATGTCTTTCCTGGAGAGAAGTTACCTCTTTGCTGCCCTTCTTGACACCCGTAAATACCTCCATAAGTCTTCTCACTGATGTACTCATGCCTGTCTGCTGCCGTTCCCAAGGCAAGCTCTGCACTGGTGGTGCCCCAATCCCATTAGCTGAATCCACTGTAGGAGATGGTCCTGGAGCTTGCTGGATTTTCTTGGGTGTCTTGAAGCCTTCTTCACAAATGCAGTGGAATTGTTTTTAATGGGATTAAGTTCATTTTCATGGCAAAAGGACTTTGCAATTAATTGCAATTCATCAGATCACTCTTCATAACATTCTGGAGTATGTGTAAACTATCATCATAAAAACATGAGGCAGCAGATTTTGTGAAAATGATTATTTGTGTCATTCACAAAACTTTTGGTATGGCTGTAGTTTAAATATGCTTCTAAATGACCCTCTCCAAATGTAAAATTCTGGGCCTGGATCATGCCTACACATAGAACCAGCAGCTATGGCGGTCTTACATGTCCTATGTCTAATGTAGGTAAAACAGGGCTTTATTCTGGGCGGAGCCAGTGGGGTAGCGTTGCGTGGACGGTGACAGGTGCATAAATTTGGGGGGACGCCAGGTAGTGTGTGTCACTGCCGGATTCGGCCCCCTAATGTTCCTGTGTCCCTGTGAATGGTCATGTACAGGGGCAGGCGGGGCTTTCCACGATTACGGCGGGGCTGGTCCCGCCTCTTTCTAGCCTCCGACGATATGCTGTCTTCCAATACTCCAGGCTCCCCCTCTCCTCCGGACACCCTCTCTTCACCTCCTCCAGGCTGATGGAACCCACAAGCTGCAGGTGAGACTGTCAGCCAGAGAGAGAGGTTAGAGGAGTTTAGACAAGTCAGTATGTAGTGGACAGAGCAGTGGTCAGTAGTGCTATCCATCCGTCAGTGCCCCCTGTCAGTGCATTCCATCCGTCAGTGCCCCTCCGTCAGTGCCATCCACCCACCAGTGCCATCCATCTGTCAGTGCCCCCCTGTCAGTGCATTCCATCAGTGCCCCCCGTCAGTGCCATCCATCTGTCGGTGCCCCCCTGTCAGTGCCATCCATCCATCAGTGCCCCCTGTCATGCCTATTTTTAAAATTGTCACATGACATTAAAAAAAAGTATCGGTATTCGGTATCGGCGAGTACTTGAAAAAAAGTATCGGTACTTGTACTCAGTCCTAAAAAAGTGGTATCGGGACAACCCTAGTAATTACGCTTAAAACATTTATCTGATTTATCCATCTTGTTTTGTGTCTATAGATTTAATGTTCTATATGTAAAATTACAGCTTTATTAACAGAAAATAACATTTTACACATTTTAAAACGTTATGCAGGGGTGGTATTCTTGACTGATACATTCACGCTTTTTCTTGTCCCTACAGAGGTTAGCTATGGATCCTCGATGTAAAGGAATGCCTCTGTCCAGCTTCATTCTTAAACCTATGCAAAGAGTAACTAGATACCCTCTTATCATTAAAAATGTAAGTAACCAGCTTCATAATGTAAGATCTCACCTTTTAAAATCCAACTCAAGACATCATTTCACTTTTTAGTATTGGATGCAATGAGAAAAGGTTGTATTTGTTGATGAGATTTGCTTTAATTTCTGTTCTGTTTGAGGTCAAATTTTTTCTTTACATGTTGGAAGGCCTTATATATAAATGGCATCAATTTTCATGTAGGTGCTTCCCTAAATCTACACCTGCTTAGAAGACCAACTCAGATTTCCTAGCTGTAAAAATCCATGAAAGCATGATTTATGTTATCCATATACCGTATATGGAAGACAATCAAGAGTAGAAAAGCACTTTATCACCAAAAGTTTTTTGAAGAAGACTAATTTTTACCTCCTCCAAAACTATGAATTTATACAAAATATCTCTAGTCTTTTTTTAATATAAAAAAAAAGCCTTCTTTCACATAACCAATGTCATATAGAAATTGCTGACGAGGTGCGATGTGCGTGGTGCATTTGTGATTTGCAATACAGTTTGGGGCTAAACAGGACTCCATAATGACATAATATCCGAAATAATAAGAAGAATTGGCAGCAGAGTGGTGGTATAGTAAAGCAGTGATGTGGAGAATATTGTAACCTTTGCGGTTACTAACGGGCAGGCACCTCTTCTTTTTGTTTTTGAAGACTTTCAAAAGCAAATCTAGATTTAAAATCTGAAGCCTGGTTGTCTAACACAGATTTATTAGCATGATTTAAAGTGACTTTAGTCCTATTTTAATTTAGAAAATGTAACCTTGGCATATAATTCGAGATTTTCCTAGCTTGTGACGGAAAATATTGATTATATGAAGACAGGAGGCGAGTATCTTATGCATTAATCCTTCTTTATTAATGCTCACAGCAGAAATGTAAAAAACATCTTAACGTAAGTCTTAAAAAGAAAACTGTAAGAACTACATATCCCAGCAGCCCTTGTGCCTTAGCCACTCCTATCCCAGTCTCTATAAATGGGCTGCTCTCTCCTGATTCCTCCTCTTTCTTTGTGTGAACCTTGAGGTGTCTTTATCAGGATCCTTACATGAACTGTGTCTTCAACTGTCAATTCTTCGGCCGGCCGGCCCATGACTTCTTAACTGAAGACTTCTGCAGTAATATCAACAGGTCCCAACAGGATGGACCAACTGAGCGACCTTGACCCACTGGACATCCAGAAGCCGGGGAACATCACCCGAACGACAGGTCGCAATCATGTATCAAACAGGAACGCCGTCAATAACCTGAAACAGAAAACCCAAGACCATGAGAGGGTTGGGCAGGGAGGGAAGATACTCGCCTCCTGTCTTCATATAATCAATATTTTCTGTCACAAGCTAGGAAAATCTCGAATTATACATCAGACAGGAGGCTCATATCTTATGCAAGTTCAAAGCTAACGTGACATTCACAGTATTATTATAACAAATATGATATCTCAGAACATATTATCATAAAACAGACATAGCAACATGCTCCTCCGGTCTGAAGTAAAACAGGCGGAACACGGTCTCAGAAGACCAGTCAGCCGCCAGTAATAGGTCAGAAAGAGAACCTCCGGTCGCCACCACCTTGGTGGCCATGGCACCTCTGGATGAGTGTGCTCCAAACAGGGTAACGTCTATACCCGCCATTGCCATGATTGATCTAACCCAACGTGCCAAGGTAGCCGGGGTGACCGGGTGATGCGGTCTCGTGTAAGATATTAGGAGTTTAGAAGACCCCGGGGGTCGTAGGTCTTTCGTGTTTGCCTCGTAAGTCTGTAGGCACCTAACCACGCAGAGTCGTGGGTGTGCAGAAAAATAGGGGTAGAACACCGAATGAAGGCCCGTTTTGGTTCTGCGGACTACCGTGAACTTCACCCCTTGAGGTGAAAATTGGCGTCTGGAAATGTCCAAGGCCCTAACGTCTGAGACACGTTTGATGGAGATCAGGCATAACAGTACTGTTAGTTTAAAAGACAGTAACTTGAGAGACAGTGAATCGTTGTCCTCCCAACCTGAGAACATGTCAAGGACCTTGGAGACATCCCAAGTGGATTGGTATTTAGGCCGAGGGGGTCGTTTGAACCTGATGCCTCGTAGCAGTCTGCAGATCATGGGGTGTTTGCCGACTGGCAGAGAATCCACCGGGTAATGGTAGGCCGAAATGGCCGACCTGTAAATATTAATGGAGCTGTATGACCTGCCGGAGTTGAAGGACTCTGCCAGGTAATTTGCTATGACGGTTACAGGGGCACGCACGGGATCAGCCTGCCGTTGGTCACACCAACGTACCCAGAGTTTCCAGGCTGATCGGTATGCTGCCCGAGTCCCGGGGGCCCAGGCCACGGCGAGGAGATCTCTAGCCGAGTTTGAAAGGCCGTCGTGAGTGTCCGGCACCCCAAGACCAACCATGCTAGGAGTGTCAGTGTGCCCTCCTCCACCAGGGGATGAATGCCCTTGGTCGGGTGGGAGAGGATGTGTGGGAACTGGGGGAGAAGCCTGGGATAGTCGATGACCAATCCCAGTAGGAGAGGAAACCATGGTTGTGTTGGCCACCATGGCGTGATCAGAACCGCAGTCGTCTTCTGGTTCGCAATCTGCAGCAGAACCCTGGGGATCATCGAGAATGGGGGAAACGCGTAGTGTGTTCCCCTTGTCCAAGATTGGCGGAAAGCGTCCACTGCCGCGGACCCTGGGTCCGGTCTCCAGCTGAAAAACCGGGGCAGTTGGTGATTGAGGCGGGAGGCGAAAAGGTCTATGTCCAGGGGGCCCCAAAGTCGATTCAGTTGGGCGAAGACTGGACGGTCCAAACACCAATCGCTGGAGTCGATAAGGTATCGGGAATTCCAGTCTGCGACAGTGTTGGACGTACCCGGGATGTACTCCGCCATCAGGATGATGTCTCGAGACAGACAGAAGTGCCATATCTCTGTAGCGATGTCCGCCAGGATCTTGGATCTGGTGCCTCCTAAGCGGTTGATGTATTGAACCGCTGCAATATTGTCCATACGTAATAAAACGCAACAGTTGGACCGTTCCGCTAGGAAACTCTGAATAGCGAAGAGTGCTGCTGAGAGTTCCAAAGCGTTGATGTGTAAGAGGGATTCTTCTCTGGACCAGGTCCCTCCCGTCGAGGTCTCCCCTATGCGGGCGCCCCAACCTCGGCGGCTCGCGTCCGATTCTATGACGACGTCCGGACGAGAGTTGAAGATTGTCCTGCCGTTCCACTCGATGGCATGTTTGAGCCACCATCGGAGTTCGACCTGGGCTTCCGTGGAAATGGGTACCTCGTCCGCGTAGCGGAGACCCTGTCGTAGGTGTAGGATTTTCAGTCTCTGTAGTGCCCTGTAATGCAGGGGGGCCGGAAATATGGCCTGGATGGATGCTGCTAACAGGCCTACTATGCGGGCCAATACGCGTAGGGATAAGAACCCTTTGCGAAGTACTGCTCTGATCTCTTTGCGAATCAGAGCCAATTTCTCGCTGGGCAGGCGAAGGACAGCTAGCTTGGTGTCTACCGAGAAGCCGAGGAATTCCATCTCCTGAGCTGGGACGAGAACCGGCTTTTCCTGATTGATCAAAAAAACCTGGGCCTTGCAGAAGGCTGATCGCCCAAGTCATGTGGCGGAGTGCTTGAGTCTTGGAGTAAGCTATTATGAGGATGTCGTCCAAATAAATGATCAGACGTACTCCTCTGCTCCTCAGCGATGCAAAGACCGGTTTCAGGAGCTTCGTGAAGCACCATGGGGCGGATGACAGTCCGAATGGAAGGCATGTAAACTGCCAAGTGCGTCCCCACCATCTGAAGCGGAGAAGGTGTTGAGATTCTTGGTGCATGGGGGCAGTGAGGTATGCGTCTTTTAGGTCGACCTTCACCAACCAGTCTCCCGGGACGAGGAGATCTCGGAGGCAATGGATGCCTTCCATCTTGAAGTGTCGATATGCGACATGTTGGTTCAAGCCCCGAAGTTTTATGAGCGGACGATAGCCCCCCCCCTTTCTTCTTGACTAAGAAGAGGTTGCTGAGGAACCCCGGGGAAGAAGGGTCGACCTCGATCACTGCATGTTTTGATATAAGTTCCTGGAGTTCGGTG
This sequence comes from Rana temporaria, assembly GCF_905171775.1. Lineage (NCBI taxonomy): Eukaryota > Metazoa > Chordata > Amphibia > Anura > Ranidae > Rana > Rana temporaria. Next base: position 505,306,182 of record NC_053490.1, read on the forward strand.
TCTATCAGAGACACATTTTGTTCCGCAAACTGGATAGGGGGCGGTATTATTCCCAGATTCGGTGGGGATAAAAGATCTATCTGGAACCCTACAATCGTATTCAGTATCCATGAGTCTGCCGTAATCGCAGACCAGGCGTGGATAAAAATTTTTAGACGGCCCCCCACAGGTGTGAGGGGTCTGGGGGTGTGTGTGGTACTCACCAGAATACGGTCGGGAACGAGGGTATCCTCTCTGACCGCGTCCCCTCCAGGGTCTGCCGCGTGGCGGGAAGAAGGGTGCAGGTTGTGCCGTGGTGGTGTACGGAGTGGGAGCCTGGTTGTAGTGAGGTTGTGCGGCTGCTCTCTTGAATGGTCTGCCGCTATTATAGCGGCCGGCAGAACGGCCCCTACTTCTGCCGGCCCGGGGAAAAACTCTAGCGCTACCCGCTTTTTTGAGAGACGTTTGTGCCTTGTCAAGGCTATTAAACATGCCCACAAATTTATTGATGTCCTTCACAAGGGAATCACCAAACAACATGCCCTCTGCTGCGGGGCCTGGCTCAGATTCCGCCAGATGGGCCAGTTGCGGATCAAGCCGCATGAGGATTGAGCGCCTGCGCTCGACGGAGCAGGCGGTGTTGGCGCTGCCCGTCAGGCATATGGCCCTTTGGGCCCAGCCACGCAATTATGTTAGGTCAACTGACTGGCCAGTCGTCGCGGCTTGTTCTGCGAGGTTTAGGATTTTGGTCAAGGGACCGAACAAATCCAGAATGCGGTCTTGTATGTTTTTAAAAGACCTGTCTATCCCTTTCTTGGGGAACTTTCCCGTTTTTAGCAAATATTTTGCTAGGATGGGGTCAACCTCGGGTGTAATGACCGCTTTCATGGGGATGTGGGGGCGAGGACATTCTGCCCTGAGTTTATTGCGGTTAGATTTTTCTAGGGGTCTACGTGCCCAGAGTTCGATGTACTGTGACACGTGGGGGAGGGGGGACCAGTCCCCAGATCGTGGATGGGAAATGGCGTCCGGGTTGAATAGTGGTTCACCCAAGGCGTCCATAATGTCTTTGCCCTGATTGTCAGGGTTGGCATCCTGTAGGAGTGCCGGTGCCCCCGCATCCTCTTCATTATAGTCAGACCCTGAGACCTCGGACCCGTCCGACTTAGCGGACGAGTCGTCGTCCGACTCGATGACATATGAGTCTGGTTTGGTCCGCTTGGCGGACCCATGCCTCTTATATGACTCCCTGAGGCCCAGGGGTTGAAGGGGGTCTGACGGATGCGTGGGGTGGCAGGTCGTGTAAGGATCTGCTCCGAGCATATTCTTTGCTTCCCCTGCCGAGGAGTCATAACCTGTCGCCGTATGCTTCCTTTTTTGGGAAGCTTTACCCTTTTTTACGGCCGGTATATTGCCCTGTGGTGTGGGCTCATGGGGGGGGTTTTGGGTAACTTTAGATGAGCTGGTGGCTGCAGCTAATGCTGATTGGATGGACCTATTTATGATGTCCTGGAGCTGGGCAGCATTTAACATTTGTGCTGGTTCCAGCAGCAGCTCCTGTTCTGTGGTGGGGGGGGGAGCCCTCTTCTGTCATGCTGCTATATTTTTTTATGCAGGGAAAACGTTCAGGAATAAGGGCTGGGCCAGGCTAATAGGGGGCTTGGTAAAGAGGGGAATAAATTCCCAGGAATGCTGTATATTATCTATATATAGGGGACTCACTAGTACTTCCCAGCAGGCACAACCTCCGACCATCAGCGCTGACTGGCTTGCGGTGGGAGGAGAGCCTGCTCAAAATCGCCCTCCAGGGACGAAGTCTCGCGAGACTACGATCCCAGGGCTGCTATTGGTCAAGGAGAAGGCGGAGCCCGCCCCCCGAGTCCTGCGCGCGTCGCGATTGGACGGGGGAGCGGCGTTGTGGATTGGTTGCAGGGAGGCGCGGGACACGCCTCCTTGTATGCGCGCCAACGCTCTCCTGAGGGGAGAAGCCGATGGCAAGATGGCGCAGATTCGATCGAAAGAGAGGTGGGAAGGGAAGTGTCTGGATGAGGATGTGGGACACCGCCGATCGCAGCGTCAGCAGATGAGTTAGGCTAAACGATTGTAGTAAGGTATCACTGTAGAAAAATACAGTGAATCGATGGAGCACTGCAGGGATCAGGATCCCTGGCAATAGTACCCAACAAATACTATCCAGCACACAACATTTCAGATAGTAATAAATCAATAATCATACAATAATCATAATCACATACAAATATAAATATAAATATTAATATAAATATTAATAATATTAATAATACGTATATATAATATCAAGATTATCCATATGAAATCATTGACTACTTATCTTAGATGCTCTGCCGTGAGCAGAAAGAAAGAGGGGGAATCAGGAGAGAGCAGCCCATTTATAGAGACTGGGATAGGAGTGGCTAAGGCACAAGGGCTGCTGGGATATGTAGTTCTTACAGTTTTCTTTTTAAGACTTACGTTAAGATGTTTTTTACATTTCTGCTGTGAGCATTAATAAAGAAGGATTAATGCATAAGATATGAGCCTCCTGTCTGATGTATAATTCATGGTTAGAAGCAGCAGAGAATTTCTGCGACGTGGCCATGGGTGCCTAGGTACGCTTTGTCCTTCCAGCTTCACTGAAGCCCACCCGGACTTGGAAATTGTATTGTTTGATACCTTATTGGGTGTTACTGGTGGACAAGTCAGGTAGCTGCCCAGTGATCTCCACTGATGATGGCTGCCTTGCAGGGCTATGAAATTGATTTAAAAAGTTGGCCTTAAAGTGGAAGTTTAAAGAGGAGGTCCAGCCAAAAAAATGTAAAAGTCAGCAGCTACAAATACTGTAGCTGCTGACTTATAATATTAGGGCATATACCTGTTCAGGGATCCTGTGATGTTGGCACCCCAGCCGATCTTCGGATCGACTCCCGGGTATTTCCACCACCATTTCAGTTTGGGCTTCACTCCTGGTTCCCTACTGCTCATGCACAAAACTTGCTTCACTTTCTAATTGGCCCAGCGGCGGGGAAAAGAGGAGGGGGGCTGAAATTCTGCGAGAACGGGCTGCAGCCCGTCTCCCGGAAGTGGGGAAAGGGACCTGTCATTAAAAGGGGCCCCGTTCCACCCTCCCCCTGAAAGGTGCCAAATGTGACAACAGAGGGGGGGGGGAGCATATAACAGAAGTCCAACTTTTGGGTGGAACGCCGCTTTAAGCAAAAGCTAACTAACTCTAATCCTACTCTATGCCATATTCTAAGACTAATCTATCTAGCCCTTTAAAGCGAAAATCGCTGTAGTTACCTGCTCTGCAGCCAGTCTGGTCCCACGCTGAGCTGTCACTGGTGACTTCACTGTGTAAGTGTGTGCAGGAAAGGCAGCCAACAACGGAAGTCCTATAGTAGCTCTATGGGTGACGTCCCTTCCCAGCCGTTGTCGGTTCTCTCCTGCAAACAGCTGCAGAACAGGTAAGTCTAGTGATTTTTGATTTACAGGGCTAGATAGAGAATAGAGTTAGTTCGTTTTTGTCTAATCTTCCACCTTAAAATTAGACGGCACCACTATGTTTTTTTTTTTTTTATATATTTTTCACACTGCAAAACTCAGGATAGGATGTGGACTTTACACTATAACACTAACACCCTCATTGGGTAGCTGATAGAAGTAATGTACATGGGTTACTTTTGTTTCCAACAAATACCAATATGCTCTCTTTTTTTATCTATATACTGTGGCTTGGTTACTTATATCTATTGTACTGGGAATGTTATATGGATTTATTATGACTGTGCTCTTTACCTGTCTGCACTTAATTTTGAAAAAGTATAAAGCTTTATTCTTTAAAAAAAAAAAAAAATTGGCCTCGACAGAAAAGCAGCCACAGAACTGACTTGTCTGACAATACTTGAAGGATAACGTTTCTGAAGGTATCTAAATATAAGATCTGGATACATCCGATGATAATGGTCCGACGGACCGTTTTCATCGGTTCACCGCTGAAGCAGACTGATGGTCTGATGTGCGTACACACCATCAGTTCAAAAAGGATCGGGTCAGAACGCGGTGACGTAAAACACACGACGTGCTGAAAAAAACGAAGTTCAATGCTTCCAAGCATGCGTTGACTTGATACTGAGCATGCGCGGGTTTTGAACCGATGCTTTTGTGTACTAACCATCGGTTTTGACCTATCGGTCAGCCGTCCATCGGTTCGATTTTAAAGCAAGTTCTCTTTTTTTTGGACCGAAGGACAACAGACCGATGGGGCGTACACACGGTCGGTTTGGACCGATGAAACTGAACTTCAGTCCGTTTTCATCGATGGTTTGTACGCGGCCTTAGGGGACTGATTTAAGCGTATCCAGATATAATATTTGGAATGTTGACTTGAAGGAACTACCATCTTCACTGATGCACAACAAATCAATGACGTATAAATGTGTTACATTCTCCAGATTATAGAAAATACACCTGAAAATCACCCAGATCACAGTCATCTGAAACAAGCGCTGGAGAAGGCAGAGGAGCTGTGCTCTCAAGTTAATGAGGGTGTCCGAGAAAAGGAGAACTCCGACCGACTGGAGTGGATCCAGACACATGTGCAATGTGAAGGCCTGTCTGAGGTTTGTCCTACAGGGTGCTGCTCAGCTCACATTTCTCATCAGACAGGAGGAGGGGTGCTCTAGAAAAGCTGAAAGCAGAACCCTACCAACCACTGTTTGTATATATGGTCCCATCCACACATGCAATGCATTACATTTGCTGTGTGTGGCTGTAGTAGATCATAGATTTTCGTTCTAAACCTTGAAAATAAAGCTCATCCTCCATATTTGAAATAGATGACCCTAAAGGGGTATCAGTCAGGACAGATGCAGCATTTTTTAGAGCAGTGTGCCACATATTATCTTCTCCCCCTATTGCAAGTGAAGTAAGTTATTATACCTTGGTCATATCTGTTTTGTCTTGGCTTATTTAGAAAGCATCACAATTTCCATTAGAACAGAAATCTTGAAAATGTTAAGCTAAGTGCTCAAGATAAACTCCTAGCACTCTAACACCATAATCTTTGAATAGACCTGCCAGTTGAGAATGTCCCCTGTGAGGTATTGCTCTGGCTTGTAAGCTCAACCTAGTAGCTTATAAAATTGGCGGCAAAGGGCAAGTTGGGGTGTAAGTATGTAAAATGGAAAATAATGAGAATTGAAAGGTGTGCCTAGCCTGCCAACATCCTATATAGCATCATAGAGAGATTATGCAATATCTTTTTCTGCCATACAAAGTCCAATGGGGCATCCCCTAATGCACTCTGTTGCATAATCTCTCGTGGGTGGGGGTGTGTGTGTGTGTGTGTATATATATATATATATATATATATATATATATATATATATATATATACATACATACATACATACATACATACATACATACATATATACATACATACTTTTCAGGGCCTGGCTTCCCCCCCCCCCCACATACAATAATAGCATCTATCCTATCCATAGCTTAAAGTGTTTTTTATTTTTGTGAATCCTATGCACAGATTATGCTGATAAAAGTTTAGATCTATGGAACCAAAAAGTTACAGCTGATGTTTCATTTCTATTTGGCCAGCCTAAACATTTGTGTCTCTGTGGTAGGCTACCTACCATGTTAGGGGTGTAACATAAATTAAAATGAAATAAAAAATAAATAAATAAATCACTACAACCTCATAATATGATCAGTTGCAAGTCCCCAAAAATGTAAATATTAAAAATATATAAAAAATATAGTAAACATATATAATAAAATCCGTGCAAAATACCTTCTAGTTCAAGTCCCAAATTGAACATGTGAAGTTCTTGAGCGAAACCAAACTTTCTTGGTGATATAAAAAGAAAAATACTGCGCTTATCCAACAAAATGTGTTATATGACACTAGGGAGAAATAAGGTAAAAAGGGCTGCACTAAAATAGATGACTAGACCGAGATCCCACTTGAGAGGAACAATCGATGATGAATACAGTGTTAACACAATGGAAAATTGATAAAAACATAATCAGTGAATATATAAGGTGTTAACCTGGAAATACATAGTAATCTAAACCAAAAAACTAAAATGAACTGAGTAAATAAAATGTTGGGTGCCCAAATTAAATAAATAAATACATATAACAACCCAGTGACATGTGAGCAATAAACAAAGTCCAGATGCAAAATCCAAAAGAGATATTGCAATTTCTGTGAATAATCAGCAGCGTCTTGAAACGCAGCAAATTCAGTGAATGTGCCAAATCCAGAAACCTCTGGATTTGGGACCACGTCCTATTGCGACGAAACGTTGGGCAGGCGACGTTCTGACGTCACCGCGACACCAGCTGTACCCGGAAGACATGGGCAGGCACATCGAAGAGCCGGCCGGCTCGTTTTTATCTTTACGCTCTCTATCAATTGGATAATTGTAAGTGCACAATCTTATTTTTTACAATAAATTATCTGGGATTTTACGCTATGCAAGTCCTTCTCTTTCATGGTTTATCGGTCTTGTGAGAGTTAATCGAGTGGACATATCCCCCTCCCTCCTGGTGGAGAGTCGCTGAAAGGCATCTGTCTCATGCATTTTTGATCTCCTTAAACAGAGATCTATCCAGCTGGTAAGAGACAGTATTATCAGAGGTGGTGGCTTTCCTATCTTCACGGTTTCTGGATTTGGGACATTCACTGAATTTGCTGTGTTTCAAGACGCTGCTGATTATTCACAGAAATTGCAATATCTCTTTTGGATTTTGCATCTGGACTTTGTTTATTGCTCACATGTCACTGGGTTGTTATATGTATTTATTTAATTTACGCACCTGACCTTTTATTTACTCAGTTCATTATAGTTTTTTGGTTTAGATTACTATGTATTTCCAGGTTAACACCTTATATATTCACTGATTATGTTTTTATCAATTTTCCATTGTGTTAACACTGTATTCATCATCGATTGTTCCTCTTAAGTGGGATCTCGGTCTAGTCATCTGTTTTAGCACAGCTCTTTTTACCTTATTACTTGGTGATATACCTAAAAACGCACTGCATGCAGTCCACTTCGAAGTGCCCGCGAGTACTCAAACTCCTTACCAGAAATGTGGAATCTCAATATTATAAGAGATCCAAAGCGCCTGGCTGTCGTGCAGCTCTATCTCCACAGGTACTCCAGTGTCTCAGTAAATAACATCACAACTCATATGGAAGAGAAAGAGACAAATCCCATGTTGTAGTTTTTAAAACGTCACCGCAATTTTTAGAAAGATACCACTCACACGAGATATGTTGAGATCAGCAAGTATAGCAAAAACACCACCGCCAATCCACTGGTGTGCATGATGACTTCACAGACCAGGCCTCACCCAACGTGTTTCACATACCTCCCAAATTTTTGAGATGGGAAACCTATCAGCAAAAGTATGCAGGCATAGGACACACCTCTTGCCACGCCCACTTAAAGGAGAATTGTACAAAAAAACAAGATTGGTTAAACCTACAAGTGCTTTTTTAACCTCTACTATTCCTTTATATTGGCTTTTCGAATTTAGAAATGCAGCATTTTAGAAAGCAGATGAAATGTTTAGAACTGGGAAACACTTTTTGCTACATATAAAGTGCATTTTATATACATCCATATAGATAAGACCAAAATGAGGGACAAATGAGGAGGATAGAGGGACATTGCTCCAAATCAGGGACAGCCCCTCGAAATCAGGGACAGTTGGGAGCTATGTGTTTCATTGCTTAAAGCGGAGGTTCACCCATAGAGAACACATTTTCCCCTTAGATGGATGCTCGTTTTGTCTAGGGGAATTGGCTAGTTGTTTTAAAATATGACCTGTACTTACCGTTTACGAGATGCATCTTCTCCGCCGCTTCCGGGTATGGGCTGCGGGACTGGGCGTTCCTTCTTGATTGGCAGTCTTCCGAGAGGCTTCCGACGGTCGCATCTATCGCGTCACGATTTTCCGAAAGAAGCCGAACGTCGGTGCGCAGGCGCAGTATAGAGCCGCACCGACGTTCGGCTTCTTTCGGCTACGAGTGACTCGATGGATGCGACCGTCGGAAGCCTCTCGGAAGACTGTCAATCAAGAAGGAACGCCCGCTCCCGAAGACCCATACCCAGAAGCCGACGGAGAAGATGCATCTCGAAAACGGTAAGTACGGCTCATATTTTTAAACAAATAGCCGATTCCCCTAGACAAAACGAGCATCCATCTAAGGGGAAAAGAGAAAAAAAATAAATAAATGGGTGAACTCCCGCTTTAATGGACATCCCTAGGTGAAATAGGGCTGTAAATGTAATATGGTGAAAAAGGTGGAGTTTGCCTTTAATATTTGTTACCTTTCAAATGTAGCTACTGTGAGGAGTCTCTTCAATTTATCTGTCACGGTCATAATTATGACTTTAAGCACTGAAATAATCTGATCTACTAAGGTCAGGTTCTTAAATATATTTTGGTAAAAACAAATGCTCAACGCGGTTTACAGGAGGCTAGAACTAGACAAGGGTGCGCTTCTCTACGCCCCAAAAGGCCACTGGACTAAAACGTAACCTTTTATTCTATGTCATAAAAAGTATGTAAATGGTTTACAGGAGGTCAAATAGCTGTTGAGAGTGTGAAACGCGTCAGTTTGTTATCCTGTACCCTGCTGTCGTTTGTACTTTTGTCATTTTGCACAATAAAGGCGTTTTTTATTGGAGTGGCTGTCCAGACCCTCCCTCTTCTTGGTGGCAAAAGGAGTAGAACTTTAGCAGCCATTTTTCCTTTAGTCACTCATCAGAGGGGTGTATACTATGATTTTAGAGAGGAGAGCGCAACTATGCATATATATGGAAGATGCTTTCCGCTATAGAAAAGGGTAGGACGTGTATGTGGGACATTTATCAAAGTACCGTACTTACATTTCTGCCTGAACTTTGATTTAATGTGCTATCACAATTTTATTCCTGTCATTATTCCTGTCCTCAACCAGCTTTGCTGGTACCTGCAGCATGAATGTAGGGCCCCCCCGGTCTTCCCTTGTGTGGTCTTACCCTCTCCTGTGATGGGTGGATCTTACCCTATTGTGGAGGCCATTTCTTCCAGTGGGGAATGTTCTTTCCACTGGCTATATGCACTACGTTCTTTAACCACTTGCCGACTGCGCACCGCCGTTCTACGTCGGCAAGTTGGCTCTGCTGGGCGAGAGCACATAGTATAACGTCCTCTCTCTCAGCCGCCACTAGGGGCGCGCGCCCCCGCTCGCCCCCGACTCCCGTGCGTGTGCCCGGCGGGCGCGATCGCCGCCGGGCACATGCGATCGCTCATTACAGAGCGGGGACCGGGAGCTGTGTGTGTAAACACACAGCTCCCGGTCCTGTCAGCGGGGGAAACGCTGATCTTCTGTTCATACAATGTATGAACAGAGGATCAGTGTTTCCCCCTAGTGAGGCCACCCCCCCCCCCACAGTAAGAACACACCCAGGGACATACTTAACCCCTTCCCCGCCCCCTAGTGTTAACCCCTTCACTGCCAGTGGCATTTTTATAGTAATCCAATGCATTTTTATAGCACTGATCGCTATAAAAATGCCAATGGTCCCAAAAATGTGTCAAAAGTGTCCGAAGTATCTGCCATAATGTCGCAATACCGAAAAAAAATCGCTGATCGCCGCCATTACTAGTAAAAAAAATATATTAATAAAAATGACATAAAAATACCCCCTATTTTGTAAACGCTATAACTTTTGCGCAAACCAATCAATAAACGCTTATTGCGATTTTTTTTTACGAAAAATAGGTAGAAGAGTACGTATCGGCCTAAACTGAGGAAAAAAAATGTTTTTTTATATATTTTTGGGGGATATTTATTATAGCAAAAAGTTAAAAATATTATTTTTTTTCAAAATTGTCTCTCTATTTTTGTTTATAGCGCAAAAAATAAAAAACGCAGAGGTGATCAAATACCACCAAAAGAAAGCTCTATTTGTGGGAAAAAAAGGAGGCCAATTTTGTTTGGGAGTCACGTCGCACGACCGCGCAATTGTCTGTTAAAGCGACGCAGTCCCGAATCGCAAAAAGTACTCTGGTCTTTGGGCAGCAATATGGTCCGGGGGTTAAGTGGTTAACAGGAATATAGTATAGGTCTGTTATGGCTCCCATGTTACTTATGAGATATAGAGGATAGTGTGGTACCTAAACTATTCCAAAATTATACTTTTCCCTCAGCTTCTAACTTCTTGAATCTTTTTTGTGTTTTTCACTTTTAGCAATTAGTTTTTAATTCTGTGACGAACTGTTTGGGCCCGCGGAAGTTTCTGCACAGTGGAAAACTATACAAAGCAAAGAGCAACAAGGAATTATACAGTTTTCTTTTCAATGACTTCCTGCTGCTGACCCAAATCATCAAACCACTTGGATCATCCGGCAATGACAAAGTCTTCAGCCCTAAATCCAATCTCCAGTACAAGATGTACAAAACAGTGAGTAAATACCTCATTTTGTGTAGGAGTATGCGTATTACGGTTAGGAAAGAATTGTTAGTTCCACCACTGAATTATGTGTAGATGTCAACGACTTTGTAAAGTGCTGCACAATATACACTGACTGAGCACTTTATTAGGTACATCTGTTCAATTGCTTGTTAACACAAATTGCTAATCAGCCAATCACCTGGCATTAACTCAATGCATGTAGGCATCTAGAGGTGGTGAAGACGACTTGCTGACGTTCAAACCAAGCATCAGAATTGGTTTACTTGAGGTTTTTTTTAATAGTTACTTGCATTCGCTCCCTCTCAGTAGTGTTAGCCTGAATGTCATAATATGAGGCCACCCTGACTCTAGTCTGAGTGCAGTGCTGATAACAGATACTTGAGTAACAGTCGTGTGAGAATTTATGGGTAGAGTTACCACCTCATCCCTTTAAAACCCAAACACATATTTACACCAGTGGTTCTCAACTTGGGGGTCGAATGACGATTTGCCAGTGGTCCCCGAATCCTGGGCAGTTCCTGAAGCCCACACGCTCTCCCAGCCTTTTCGCGGACCCGCCCAGCTAGGCTGTTCCTGGAGCCCGCGGCCGCCCACTTAGCCTCTTCGCAGCCGCCCATTCAGTTCACGGCATGGCTGGGGGGCAGCTACTAGAGGTCGGCTGACTGGTGAGGAATGTGAAGTGGGAGGGGCTGGAGGAGATCTTATCTCCTGATTTTGGCATAGGTGTCACTGCTGCGGGACACTACAAAGTCGGAGACACAGAGAGTAACACTACCTGTGATTATAGTTGCCATTAAAAGTCCCCACTACACTTCTAAGATCAGCAGATGACCTTCATCAAGAGCACCAAAGTTGGCTGCACTGCCACTGATCCCACCCCCCCTTGCACTGCCACTGATCCCACCCCCCCTTGCACTGCCACTGATCCCACCCCCCCTTGCACTGCCACTGATCCCACCCCCCCTTGCACTGCCACTGATCCCACCCCCCCTTGCACTGCCACTGATCCCACCCCCCCTTGCACTGCCACTGATCCCACCCTCCCTTGCACTGCCACTGATCCCACCCTCCCTGCACTAACACTGATTCCATTCCCCCACCAAGGAGTAAGAGAAGGAATAAAGAATACATGAAAATAGGGGGAGGAACAAAGAAAAAGGGGGAGAAAGAATAAGAGAAATAACAAGAAAGACGGCTAGAGAGAGGAATGGGGGGGGGGAAGCGATAAATTAGGATAGAGAGATAAAAGGAGAACAAAGAGAAACAGTGGTTCATCCTAAAATGTACCATAAGGGGTTTTAAAACTGTACGAGTGGAAAGGACTCCGGGATCGCTAAATGTCCATGGGTTAGGGGCGCAAATTACTTGTCTTGGCTTAGGTGCTGACCACCCACGATACGAAAATAATTTTACTGTTAGGGGTCCCCACAACTTGCTAAATTTTATCAAGGGGTCACAGCACTAGAAGGTTGAGAACCACTGAATTACACAAATTCTGTGGCTGATTAACCACTTGCCGACCTCCTCATGTAGATATACGTCAGCAGAATGGCACGGACAGGCACATCAACGTACCTGTACGTGCTCTGCTTGCCGTTGGTGGGGGGTCCGATCGGGTCCCCCCCCCGCTACATGTGGCGGTCGGTAAGCCTCGGGGAGCGATCCGGGACGACGGCGCGGCTATTTGTTTATAGCCGCTCCGTCGCGATCTTCCCCGGAGCTGAAGAACGGGGAGAGCCGTGTGTAAACACGGCTTCCCCGTGCTTCACTATGGCGGCGCATCGATCGCGTGATCCCTCTTATAGGGGAGACTCGATCGATGATGTCAGTCCTACAGCCACACCCCCCTACAGTAGTAAACACACACTAAGTGAACACTAAATGTTACAGCGCCCCCTGTGTTTAACTCCCAAACTGCAACTGTCATTTTTACAATAAAGAATGCAATTTAAATGCATTTTTTGCTGTGAAAATGACAATGGTCCCAAAAATGTGTCAAAATTGCCCGAAGTGTCCGCCATAATGTCGCAGTCACGAAAAAAATCGCTGATCGCCGCCATTAGTAGTAAAAAAAAAAAAAAAAAAAAAATGCAATAAAACTATCCCCTATTTTGTAAACGCTATAAATTTTGCGCAAACCAACCTATAAACGATTATTGCGATTTTTTTTTTACCAAAAATAGGTAGAAGAATACGTATCGGCCTAAACTGAGGGGAAAAAAATGTATATATGTTTTTGGGGGATATTTATTATAGCAAAAAGTAAAAAATATTGAATTTTTTTCAAAATTGTCGCTCTATTTTTGTTTATAGCGCAAAAAATAAAAACCGCAGAGGTCATCAAATACCACCAAAAGAAAGCTCTATTTGTGGGGAAAAAAGGACGCCAATTTTGTTTGGGAGCCACGTCGCACGACCGCGCAATTGTCTGTTAAAGCGACGCAGTCCCGAACTGTAAAAACCCCTTGGGTCTTTAGGCAGCATATTGGTCCGGGGCTTAAGTGGTTAAGGTGATAATTAAACGCTGTGCCTTATCTGCATTAAATTAGCCTCAGAACCTGTGTAATTATGAGGTGGCAACCCCAATTACAGGACATACTGCTAAAGGCATTGTTTAAGTTTTATAGTCCTCCAGCAACCTGGACAGGGTGTCCGCTACCAATTATTGAGTTGTGGCAGGAGACAAACCAGCCTGACACTGCTGCTCTGGCAGGGAGAGAATACAGCTATATAACAGTGCACACACCTATCCCTGAGAGGATATGGTGCACTATTATACCACCTTGGGATTGCAAATTCCAGGTCTTAAAATTACCAGATTCTGTTTGGTGCTTCTTAGAAAGATCCTTTTATGATGGGGCTTGCCTGTGTGAAGCAGCTTTATTCCTCCTACAGGGCTGCCTACTGCATATCGAGCAGTGATGCTGAAACTGATGATTGTGATATTGGAGCATAGTATGCAGTTTAGAGACAGCTGTAGTTGAAGTTATGCTCCATCAAGAAAGTCACGTTAACCACTTCAATACCGGCATTTTCACCCCCTTCCTGCCCAGGCCAATTTTCAGCTTTCAGTGCTGTCACATTTTGAATGACATTTGCGCAATCATGCAACACTGTACCCATATGAAATTTAGAATTTTTTTTTCCTCACAAATAGAGCTTTCTTTTGATGGTATTTGATCACCTCTGCGATTTAATTTTTTTGCGCTAAAAAAAAAGGGCGACAATTTTGAAAAAAAAATGATATTCTTAACTTTTTGCTATAATATATCAATTTAGGCCGATACGTATTCTTCTACATATTTTCGGTAAAAAAAAAATTGCAATAAGCGCATATTGATTGGTTTTCGCAAAAATTATAGCCTCTACAAAATAGGGGACAGATTTATGGCATTTTTATTGTTATTTTGTTTTTACTAGTAATGGCGATTTTTATCATGACTGTGACATTGCGGCGGACACATCAGAGACTTTTGACACTATTTTGTGACCAGTGACATTTATACAGCAATCAGTGCTATAAAAATGCACTGTTTACTGTGTAAATGTCACTGGCAGGGAAGGGGTTTACACTAGGGGGCGATCAAGGGGTTAAATGTGTTTCCTAGAGAGTGATTTTAACTGTAAGGAGAGGGGACTCACAAGGGGAAGAGACCGGACAGTTTTCCTCTGTACTGGGAACACACAGATCGATCTCCTCTCACCTGACAAAACGTGGATCTGCATGTTTACACACACAGATCCACGGTCCTGCTGTGTGACAGGCAATCGTGGATGCCCGGAGGACATCGCGGCAGCCGGGCACGCGCATCGGCTCCCGAGTGGCGCGGCGGGCGTGCGCCCCCTAGAGGCTCAAAAGGCCAAAGACGTCACGGCGGCCCGGAGGGAAATAGAGTTCCTGCCACCGTCATTACTATGGGCGGTAGGGAAGTGGTTAAAGTAATTGAACTGTTGACACCAGCCACAGTGGTCTGGTCAGTCGGGTAAGCCCGGCACTTGCCCCATCTATGGAGTGGGCAGCGCTTCCCTCAGAGCGGTGGGCGGCAGCTACCTCTTCTCCTCCACGGGATTACGATGGCTTCCACCGTGTGTCTCCTCCCTCCTCGGGTAATTGGAATGCTTCTTTCAGCCAATCGGGAAACAGCTCTCAGACCCACTTCCTGATTGACCAGGAGGAGAGTCAGTGTAACAATAGCGAATATTCATTCGCTATTGTCACACAACTGGATGCAGTGCTCTGCGCCCCGAGCCCATCGTTTTGTGTAGCCTATTGGAGCCTCTGGCTCTAATCACATGCTTAAAAAAAAAACTGATGGAATCCATGCTTCCGGTGCCCAGCATGTAGATTAGGGTGCCTGGACGCATGGATAGGGGAGCCTGCACACCTAATGGACGGGCGGCCACTAGCATAATGCTTTCATGCGCCACAGCCGATCAGCCTGATGTGGACAGGCCTGTACTGTTCTCAAGAAGCTATGAACCTCATCTGTGCCATCATAGAGCAAGAATTTATTATGTGACTCAATGTTCCCATATTTTAAACAATTTAGGTATGGTATCAGTTAGTTTTGCAGTCAGTTTTTCATTTGTCATCATGAAAGAAATGCTTTATGGCTACAAATTGAATATAAGCTGTTTTTTATTAGTTAGAAATGAATTGTTTAGTTGCTGCTGTTCTATATTTGAGCAGTTTATGTTGATCTATATTGCCATTAGATTTTTATTTAGTAGTGCTTTCCTAGGTATTTTGTGCAAGGGTTGTTCAAGAATTGTATGTGTATCGTTTGATAGCCCATCCAGTCAAGTCCACCAAACACGCAGGATTTAATATCGGTATGCCTTCTCTCTGCAGCCCATATTCCTCAATGAAGTGCTGGTGAAACTGCCCACAGACCCATCAGGGGATGAGCCCATATTCCACATCTCTCACATTGATCGGGTGTACACGCTACGGGCTGAGAGCATCAATGAGAGGTAAGGATACTTCTGCACTTATAAGTTCCAAAACTTTACACACACTTCTATGCAAGTGTCTGCATGTATGGTCACATGCCTCGTTAAAGGTCTTGGGGAACCTGAAGCTCAGGTAGCGCTAATAAGTGCGCTTGACCTCATCCCCCTCCAACACCCTCTGTCATTCCGTGAAGCCGTCCATAATAACGATTAACCAATAATGTAGTAAGGGAGGGGGCAGGGCTATGTGTGGCTTTGAGATGTTATAAAGGGGGGGGGGGGTGACTTTCATAATTCAGGCAGTCCCCAGTTCTTAGATTATTTTTTGTGGGACAGTTGGCATTTGTTTTCTGTGTTGCCCACCCCTCACTTAGACAACTGTTGGACATTCCAAAGCTTAAAGTTATTCCAAAGCGTAAACATTTTTACCTTAATGCACGTCTGCAACTCTTCTCTTTCCTCAATTCCAGGTCTCGTTGGCTTTGCTAGGGCACCAGGAGCCATTGGCCAGTGACGAGGGAGTGGAAGGGGGGGGGGAGCTAAGTTTCACTGTCTGTGTCAATGGACATAGCAGCGAGGGCTCTGGAGCAAGCACCCACAAGTGCCCCTATGGGAAACGTCTTTCAATGGGGACATTGGACAGAGAGGAGGGGCACTGGCTGGGGACCCAAAAAGAGGATGTTTGCGGCCGCTCTGTGCAATTCCATTGCACAGAGCAGGTAAGTATAGATATGTTTGTTGTTGTCTTTTTTATTTTTTATTAACCTTTACAATCATTTTAAAGTCTTCCTGTGTTCCTCAGTTGTCGAAAAAGAAAATAGGATCTTTGTACTCCGTAAAAAAACGTTTTCTTGGAGTCCATCAAAGGACGCAAGTCCCGCCTCTGTGTTTATGATCATACTCTTGATGCTGCTTTTCTACGTTTTCTTTTTGTTTGCCATTGTTCAATCCTCCTGTAAGCAGCAGTATAACCTAGAGGTTAAAGCGGAGGTTCACCCGTACATAACACTTTTTCCCCTTAGATGGATGCTCATTTGTCTAGGGAAATCGGCTAGTTGTTTTAAAATATGAGCCGTACTTACCGTTTACGAGATGCATCTTCTCCGCCGCTTCCGGGTATGGGCTGCGGGACTGGGCGTTCCTATTTTGATTGACAGTCTTCCGAGAGGCTTCCGACGATCGCATCCATCGCGTCACCATTTTCCGAAAGAAGCCGAACGTCGGTGCGCAGTATAGAGCCGCACCGACGTTCGGCTTCTTTCGGCTACTAGTGAAGCGATGGATGCGACCGTCGGAAGCCTCTCGGAAGACTGTCAATCAAGAAGGAACGCCCAGTCCCGCAGCCCATACCCGGAAGCGGCGGAGAAGATGCATCTCGAAAACGGTAAGTACGGATCATATTTTAAAACAACTAGCCGATTCCCCTAGACAAAACGAGCAGGAATCTAAGGGGAAAAATTGTTTTATGGGTGAACTCCCGCTTTAAAGACTTCCTGTGTCTCTCAATAGAATCCTTTTCTTGGAGTCTATGCTGAATACAAAAATCTCATCCTTTTTATTAAAGGCCAACTCTGGGCAAAACAAAAAGCTGCGCATGCACTGAACAGCAAACGGCACTCCCCCATGATTCAGCGGTGGACTGTTCCTGACATCCTCACATACAGAGCAGGTCTGTAGGCATGATGATGTCGGGAACAGTCCACCGCGAAAGACCGCTAGGGGGCAGAAGCAACAGGAACCGGGCTTGAGCTAGGAGGATCGGATGATTAGTTAAGTATCTCTCTATTCTCCAATCTCCTTGCCAAAAACGAGCAGTTAAACCGTGCCCCACTGCATATGAAAACATATTTTTTGCCTGCATTTGGGCTTTATTATCCCATTTTACACAAGTCTATAATGTACATTTTTTAAATGGGGTTTTTTAATTGTATATTTAAATGCGTTAATTTTTGTTGTGTTTTTTTTTTTATGTAAATTTTTCGTTTCCCATGACTATCTGTTCTGGTAGCAGTGGTCAGCAGGACAAATAGAGAACATAAATCTCCCCAACAGGCAAAATAAAAACCTGACAGGGATTTCAACTTAAAGGGGTTGTAAAGGTACAATTTTTTTTTTCCTAATTAGCTTCCTTTACCTTAGTGCGGTCCTCCTTCACTTACCTCATCCTTCCATTTTGCTTTTAAATGTCCTTATTTCTTCTGAGAAATCCTCACTTCCTGTTCTTCTGTCTGTAACTCCACACAGTAATGCGAGACTTTCTCCCTGGTGTGGAGTGTCGTGCTCGCCCCCTCCTTTGGACTACGGGAGAGTCAGGACGCTCTCTACGTTGCAGATAAAGGAGCTATGTGTTGATGGGCGTCCTGGCTCTTCTGTAGTCCAAGGGAGGGGGCGAGCACGACACTCCACACCAGGGAGAAAGCCTTGCATTACTGTGTGGAGTTACAGACAGAAGAACAGGAAGTGAGGATTTCTCAGAAGAAAT
Organism: Rana temporaria; assembly: GCF_905171775.1. Taxonomy (NCBI): domain Eukaryota; kingdom Metazoa; phylum Chordata; class Amphibia; order Anura; family Ranidae; genus Rana; species Rana temporaria. Next base: position 505,324,104 of record NC_053490.1, read on the forward strand.
AAGGACATTTAAAAGCAAAATGGAGGGATGAGGTAAGTGAAGGAGGACTGCACTGAGGTAAAGGAAGCTATTTAGGGAAAAAAATTGTACCTTTACAACGCCTTTAAGCCATACATGGATCAATATTCGGCTGGCTCCGCAGGGACCAGGCAATTTTTGATCCATGTATGGGCACCCTAGTTTTACACAAGTTGATCTATCAATAGACTTGTGTACATCCAGCCTGTCAGGTTTTTCCCGAACAATTAGTGCTGCCGTTTATAGCTGGCATGGCTTATCATTGTGTTTTGCCGCCATGGAAGGCTCCCCTCTGGCAGAACACCCCCATCAACCCTTTGTTGTGTGACTGTGTTGATGGGGATATTAAGCAATTTTCTTTCTTTCCACCCGTGATTAAAAGTTAACAACCGTTTAAAAAGTGGAAAATAAACAAGTCAATGATTGGTCCTCTTTAGACTTTGTTTCCTTGCCTATTTCTATCTGATATATTGTTCTAGTAAATATGAATTATGTAATAAATGTCAGATGCCTTGTATGCCTGTATAGATAGATGGCCAGTGTCTCAGTAAGAATTACCATAAGTTTGTGTGTTTTCTTTGCAGGACAGCGTGGGTGCAGAAGATCAAAGCTGCATCAGAGTTGTACATTGAGACCGAGAAAAAGAAGAGGGAGAAGGCATATCTAGGTAACAAGCTCAATCATTACACTCATCTGGCGAAAGCACAACCCTGGCCCACAGCTAAATACAGGGTTAAAATACATATGTATATAGGAACTGTACAGGTACCCGATAAAAACTCTTTGAAGCAATGCACATGTTCTTATGACTTTTACCACTGTGCTGATAATGATTGATTTCCTGATGCAACCTCAGGGTTAACCCCATTTCTGCCGTTTGACCCAAATCCTGGGAGCATGCAGAGAGCTGAGAAACACACTGCTGCTTCCTTCTGTGTCCAACCTCAAGAGGAAGAGGTGGAGCCTGTACAGCTTCCTTTATTAACAATATGACATCACAAGCATGAGCATTCACATTGGTCAGTTTCATACAATTCACTCCCATTTTACATGCCCCCCTGTGACGTCTGTACTTGGCATCGTGGCACATGTTTCAGAAGCCTTCAATTAGCACAAATGCCTTGTGTAATACAGGGACCACAAACCCAAGCTTTCAGGGGCAAAGCCATATTTGGTATAGGGCTCTTCATAGTACAAACAGTCCACATGTCATTCAGACATAAGAGTTCCTTGCACAATCGCCATATTTGTTTCCTTCAGTGAAGCGAGGACAAGGAGGGGGAGGGGTGTGTTACCATAATAACTTTATATTTAAGAATTAATAACTCACATATATGATATATGGTTATAATAAGAGAGTTCTAATGTCCAGAGCAAAAGCTTTAACATAACACATTTATTAGAGCTTATACAAAGTCTAATCTAACACACAGAACCTATCTATAGTCTCAAAACTCAGAGAAATAGGTTAAAATACATACATTTACATGAAGGAATACAGAGTATATTCCTCTAAAACCTTAGATTGCCAGCATGGGCAGTTGCTACAAGTAATTATCATAGTTACCCTTTTTAAGACCCAGGCCTGTAGGCCAGCTCTCCATCAAGACATCCTTCCATCAAGTGATGGTTCCATAAAAGTGAACTCCATTAATTTGTGCTGTGGAGTATATCTTTCTAAGCTGACATCCCATTGGTTGGCCTAGCTAGGATCATGATTGGAGGCCCGACTAAATAAGTCAGCCCCCTTTCATGCAAATCTTGCTGTCTATATCCGACAGCAGAGTAAAGTGAATTTTTCCCAAGCTTAAACAGGATGTGGCTATCTTGATTGAACATCCCAGCATGGGGTCCCTCACATAAGGTGGTTTAATTCATTGGCTCCACAATGTCTGTTACCAAACAATGAACTTTGCTATATGCTAAATGCCATGAATTAGCATGCTAAATGAATCATATACTCTGTACTCTGACTGAAATGTCTTCTGCTCTACTTAGAGAAATATATTCATAATTAGAATATATATCTCTTTATATTCATACACCGACACAGCCATATATATATATATATCTATCCATACATACACATATATACATATATATATATACCCACATATCTCTATTTAATCTAGATTACCCAAAAACCATATGGCAACAGATGGCCCCTTGTGGCCAGTTGAGAATATGAGACTCGGCCACACCTACAATAATGGTTTTATGTGTAATCTTTCATTTAAAACTTTTTGGCCTTGCCCTCTGAAATGATATACACCTCTGTGAAAAAAAACTTTTTAAACTTTCCGTCTCTACAGTTCATATTTTTGGATCCCAGTACTGGTAGTCATCACTTGTTCTGGATGTAATAAGTCCATAATAAAAATCATAAGATACCAAACATACAAAAAAAATTAAGGGGGGAAGAAAACTGGAGGATCCTTGTTCTCAACCGTCCAAAAATAATAGTGCGAAAGTCCATAATGTCAATCGGGTCCTGTTTGCCTTGCTTCTGGGACAGTCTTCCTTGGCGATTCCAATTGGATACATCATACAGTAATGGCCTTTGGACCACCTTTATTGGCTTTCTGTGCTTGTACTTTATTAGTGTGGGCAAAGTTAGAGAAGGAAAAACACGAGTACTTTTACACCATATGCCTTCCAATGAATGCTTATCTTGTCATTCTGAGTATTAAGGACCTTTGATTAAAATTGTTATAGATATACTGTGACCTAATATGAGGCCCTTTACCATTGTCATGTGTAACAATTTAACCTTCAGCCCGTCAGCCAGGTAGTCTGATTGCCATCCCCCATCTTTCTTCCTCCATTGTCATATGCCTGCAAGTAACTCTGCCCCGCCTTCTGCGGATTGCCCCTGTGTGTGTGTGTGTGTGTGTGACCCTTCCAGTTTCCAGGCGGATCTTGTTGCCATCGCAACTCACCACAAACTCCTTTTACTGACGCTGTGTTCAGTTATCCCAACCCTGATGGGTTGAAGCCTGGGGGGTGCCCCACTTTGGTGCATATAGCTCCGTCCTTGGCTACCATGTGTAGCTGCTGTATGAGTCCTGCCTTTACCAGACTAGGGAAGAGGTCATCACTTTAAGAGGTCTCCGTGCAGATTTAGGCAGTGTCATGTAAGCAGACAAAAATAACTTGATTTCAGAATGTGGATAGGTGTGATGTTACCAGTTACTTGTGGCTTCAGGAATGATTAGACTAAATTACTTAAGTACAATTGTACTATACTCTGTTATTTGCCAATCACTATGAGTCTCACCAGTCCCAGTATATCTATATGATCTTTAAGCATTGCTTTTTGAACTTAGTTATGGCACAAAAAGAAAACTGACCAACATAAAAAAAAATTACCCATGACCACATACATATGATGACTGACCAATATTAGAACTGTAGAGAGGATACAATGTCACCTATACCAGGAAACTAGTCACATGACTGTTGCTGACTATTGTCATAGTTGGTAATAGCTACAATGTCACACATTTATATAAAACATTTATCCAGTGTTAAAAGAGAAGAAAAAACTGTTGGAACTTTGTCCCATCCCCAAAATGATATAGGGAAGCTTTAATATTCTATATCAACATTTTTGTTTTGTTTTAACTGTTCTAAATGTTGTCCATATAATGTTACCCCTACTTCCCTCTTTTTTTTTTTTTTATTTCACCATAGCAACCTCCAGAATCACCAAAAATAAAGTGATATAGGAAATGAAGAAAAATAGTTTTCCTTAGAAGAAAAAGGAGGAAACAAAAAGTACACCCAAAAGGGTATATACCAAAAAAAGCAAAAACAAAAAAAAAATCAGATTCAATGCTGCCCCAACCTTTGTATTGTTAAAGAGCATTGAATATGTATTTTGTTAAACCAAAAAAACAAAATAATTAAAAAAAATAAAAATAAACACAAACACTAAAAAAAATAAAAATTGCATTGCTGTTATACAAAAGGCAATGTCCTCTCTGTAGTGATTACCATATTAATTGATTCTCAGTGAAAATCAATTTTCCAGCCCAACAGGCCACAGGAAGTGGTATCAGAGAGAGAAAGAGACCCGGCCCTGTTTAATGAAACAGACCACTAAAAAAAATTTAAATATATTTTAGAATTTAGTTGGGCCTGACTCTAATTAATTCTATTCAAGGATTGTCCTTAAAACAAACATTTAAAAAAACGATGTTTTAAGGTCCTCTGTGTTTCACAGTATTTTGATCAGTCTTGGTTTCGATCCTCTGTCCATGTGTGTATTTCTTCCTAAAATACAAAAGTCCAAACCATTAATAACATCTTACTGTACCTCTTCTGAGGAGGTTTATGGGCTAACTGACAGTATATGCTTGCCAGCGGAGGTAATGAGTCTATCACCGTAAGTACAGTGACCCATGTAACTGACTCCCTCCTATATCTGTATGTTAACAAACTAGTTAACAAATTATAGGAAAAACATGGTGGGATTTGTAAGTATTTGTAAGTACTTACCGTCTAAGAAGACCTCCTGCTGACCTACCCCCTTTACGCATATTACCAGCACATGCGTCAATTTTGGAAGGAGAAAAACAGAGAAATATAGGACCTACTGGATCCATAATATGCCACAAGGTGCAGCATAATGTTTTATGTAGTTTCCAAGTGTCAGAGTGAATGACACTTCACTCTAACCCCAGGAAAGGAGAGAGAAAAACAAAATAAACTTATCTTGTACCTGTGCACAGGGTTTTTATTCGCGAATACATTTAAGTTATAGAAAAAGTATAAATTTAAACTGGTACCAGTATTGAGCTCATTACAAACAAGAGATTGGGGAAGAGAGAGAGAAAACAATTATGAATTCCATAAAAACAGAAAAAAAATCAAAACAAACAAAAAGAAAAAGTCTTGTTTACACATGGACCATTCATACCCTTTCATTCCATGACCCACACAAACACACCTTCGTTTATCTTGAATCCCCTAGCTTTGGTAATTTGCAAATGAATTGCTAGGTGTTTCTGGCCATTGGGAGAATACAAAGGGACCGAATAAGAGAAAAACAAAACCCTATACTTGACCTTTTGTTACGCATATGTACAGCTTTCTGTGATTCACCCTGAAAAAAAAAAAACTCGCAGCAAAACAATTAATACTTATCCCACTTTTTTCTTATTTAAAGCCAACAATACAACATTCTTACATGTACCTTGGTAAACTTTGATCTAGTGAAACTAAATGTCCTAGACATCTAGAACCCTTCTAAATCTACTCCATCCATTTTTCAAATTCAAGTCAATAATGTTTCTTTTAAAGGACTGGAATTCTTTCACAAACTCATCCCTTTCCTGTTTCATTTGCCTAATCTCATACTGTAAAGCCTCATTTTGGGCCTTAATATTTGAGGAAGGGATGTATGAATTTGTATTTTCATATTTCTTAGGCTTTTCACCCCAGCGAGGTGAGTACACTTCTATGTCACGCCTCTTTGTTGTATACTGATTTGGTTTTAATATCTTTTCACCAGAAGCTAAACAAAACTGGGAAATGTGTCCGAATAAACCACACGAGAAGCATTTTATCTTTTGTAAAGTTTTAACGCGTCTCTTAACAACTGGTGTGGTTTTAGGCTGAGAACATTCAATGGCTACAACCTGATTAACACCTTTTGCTGTATGAGAAATGGAGGTTCTTTCAAAAGAGCTCCCATCTTTCAATGAGCTGTTGGCATTATCATCTACTCCAGACAGAGGTACTTTCCTGTTGCAACTAGAAATACTGAAACTGGTTGCCTTACAATCTATGGTATGTGTAGATTGTACCGTCTGCACTGTGCTGGAAGATGCAGATAATTTTCCACATTTACTGTGTGCAGCATTCAGCCCCTGTATTGTTGGCTGCTGGTGGCTAGAATTCGTATTTGTCATAGAAACTCTTGGAGTACTGATTTTACTTTTGGCAATTTCTAGATCTTGCTTGAGAGAAATGGTCTGCAATAATAATGACCTATAATTGTTGGCTAACCAAAATGCAGCAAAAATTAGTGCGGTCTTACCCTCACGTTTGCTGTATTTTCTCTCTGTAAGTTTTATATTTACATACTCTTGTGCATGGTGCCATGGGCTTTTGGATTCCTCCATTGTCCTTATTATCTCTGCGCTATTTTTAACTTTAGCCATCCTGGCCATCAATTTCTCCATGATTAAAGTTCAGTGGTGATACAATAATACACCACAGAGTCGACTATCAAAGTCTAGAACTTAGAATTTGCCCCAGAGTGCAGATACCAGTTTTAACATAACACTACTATCTTCACAGAATGAAGTCTACACCAAAACAAAAGGGCTAAGATCCACACCCACGGAACAATAGGTTTGCTTTAGGTGCACAATGGGAATGTAAACACAGCTATGTTTACCCCAATATTTGCTACACCCAATTCAGTTTAAAAAAACAAAAACAAAAACAAATCTCCCACCAACTTAGATTATTAAATTATTAGTACTTGGTAGGGTTTATCCTTAAAAAGAAAAAATTCAAGGTATAAAATACAGTATGCTAAATGCACCTTATTTTATCCTAATAATCTTTTGCATAAATTAGTTTCAGTTGCAAGCCTTCCACAGTCTTGTACTTTAACTAACAACAATGAGAATATTACTACTTGTAACTTTACACCGTTAGCAATAACACCTAAGTTAAAAAAAAAAATCTTTTGTAGATTTCCAATGTCCTCCAAATTTAAATTTTAGTGGACATACGATTTAAATACAACCAAAACTTGTTGGATTCTTTGAACAACAAACGTCCAGACCACTATTTCAGTGTCTTTCTACAGACAACAGACAACCAGCACGTTTCTGTGTCTTAAACAAAATTGTATAAATTGCAAAAAATAATAATCATTTATTCTTTTCCACAAACCCAATGACCCACTCTTTCAGTGTGTCAAAGCTGTTTCTATCCCGGTATCTCCTCCCCAATTAATGGTACATCCAAGATACATTATGATTTTGGGATATTAATGAAACACAAAAAAAAAATCAAATAACCTTAGAAAATATTAACATATATTTTCCCTAGCTAGGATAGGATAAACTGACTCAGTTTGAACTCCTACTAACCTTAAAAATAACTTGTGGGTAAGCTGACTCAGCTTGAATCCCTTAGTAAAAAAACCTTGTGGTGTATTGTATTGTCTCCTAATACCCACTAGAAAAAACAAAAATATTTACTTATATGTTCCCTAGATAGGATTGGATAAGTTGACTCAACTTGAATTCCTCCTACTAAGCTTTAATCTCTAATACACAATATTCTGCTATTATATTAAATACTTCCAGTCTGTACATATTCTGTGGTCGCCACTGTTACCATAATAACTTTATATTTAAGAATTAATAACTCGCATATATGATATATGGTTATAATAAGAGAGTTCTAATGTCCAGAGCAAAAGCTTTAACATAACACATTTATTAGAGCTTATACAAAGTCTAATCTAACACACAGAACCTATCTATAGTCTCAAAACTCAGAGAAATAGGTTAAAATACATACATTTACATGAAGGAATACAGAGTATATTCCTCTAAAACCTTAGATTGCCAGCATGGGCAGTTGCTACAAGTAATTATCATAGTTACCCTTTTTAAGACCCAGGCCTGTAGGCCAGCTCTCCATCAAGACATCCTTCCATCAAGTGATGGTTCCATAAAAGTGAACTCCATTAATTTGTGCTGTGGAGTATATCTTTCTAAGCTGACATCCCATTGGTTGGCCTAGCTAGGATCATGATTGGAGGCCCGACTAAATAAGTCAGCCCCCTTTCATGCAAATCTTGCTGTCTATATCCGACAGCAGAGTAAAGTGAATTTTTCCCAAGCTTAAACAGGATGTGGCTATCTTGATTGAACATCCCAGCATGGGGTCCCTCACATAAGGTGGTTTAATTCATTGGCTCCACAATGTCTGTTACCAAACAATGAACTTTGCTATATGCTAAATGCCATGAATTAGCATGCTAAATGAATCATATACTCTGTACTCTGACTGAAATGTCTTCTGCTCTACTTAGAGAAATATATTCATAATTAGAATATATATCTCTTTATATTCATACACCGACACAGCCATATATATATATATATCTATCCATACATACACATATATACATATATATATATACCCACATATCTCTATTTAATCTAGATTACCCAAAAACCATATGGCAACAGGTGGTTTGGAAGTGACTAGCTTGAGGAAGAATGATATCTGCTTTTGATTTCAACAGTCCTTTTGTCCTCCATTTCAAATGCTGAGTTATAACCTTTTTTAAAACATCATATCTGACAAATCTTTTCAAGGAAAATAAACACTATTGTGATATATACTTTTTCACACATGCATATATAGTTAATGAATATAAAAACAATATAAAAATATAAAAAAATATAAGAGAAAACATTTCAGTGGTTCTAATAAAAGGATTAGCTTAACATAAAATAGGAATTTTAGTATCGTCCATCACAGTGCTAGGTGACTGCAAAATATAAGGAGGGTAGCAATGCTGTTTAGAATGTGCTATACCATTGTCCCACTTTGTCTCTGCTCTTCGGTCAACTAGTAACTGTCTCTCCCATCTGCCATCTTTTACTGCTGGTATTGTCACTACAAGATAAATTAAATCAATCAGCTTATGCAAGGATTTAAATATTCAGGCTTAAACTTTTATAATTGTGCAGATTTACCTATGAATGAATTAAATTTGCCGTTTATTTAACTTTGCTTTCTGTGTGTGACCCAGGGATGTATTTAGGTTTTGTGCTGCCCTAGGCCTGACTAATTTAAATATGACCCACCCCTTCCTGTCAAGGCCACACCCCTTGCAGTTTAAGACCCACCCTGAAATTTTCAAGTGGGGACACTAGTTCTGATGGCTTGGGGGGGGCAATGGATTCCCTTAATTTGCATAGATTTACTCTCACTTCCTGTTTGGCTATGGGACAGGAAGTGAAGGAAAATCTCTGCAATGGAACAGGGATGGTAAAAAATTTGAAGTGACGCCCCCCCCCCCCCCCCCCACAGTTGCAAAATGCCAACCGCCCACATAATGGAAGCAGTGCGGCCGATTTATGGGGGCGCTAAACTAATTCGCCTAACAGTGTAGCGCAAGCCGGCGGAGACACTGTCCGTGCTGCCCCCCTGCAAAGTGCTGGCCTGGGCCTTGTTGGCCTAGGCCAGGATACAGCATTGGTGTGACCATCTGACTCTACAGAAGTGTCAGAAGTCACTTGATGTGTACATTGCTTTCCTGTGAACTATTTGACCTCACACTATTTTCCGACTCCTGATTGTGCGGTGTGATAGAACAGGCTTTTCACAGGACAGCAACTGTCAGGCTTCAGGTGACCTCTGGCCCCGATACTCAAGCAGAACTTGCTCAACCCAGTCATGTCTAATTGCTTTAAAGTGGTTCTAAAGTCTGAAGTTTTTTTTTTTATCTTAATGCATTCTATGCATTAAGATAAAACAAATATTGTGTGTGTAGCATCCCCTAATACTTACCTGAGCCTCATCTCGATCCAGTGATGTTGCACGAGAGTCTCAGCTGTCCGGGACTCTCCCTCCTCATTGGCTGGGACAGCAGCGGGACACCATTGGCTCCCGCTGCTGTCAATCAAATTCAGTAAGCCAATGAGGAGAGAGGGGGCAGAGCTGAGCCTCGGCTTTGTGTCTGAATGGACACACAGGCTTGGCTCGGGTACCCCCATAGCAAGCTGCAAGAGGGAGGGACCCGAGAAGAGGAGGATCTGGGCTGCTCTGTGCAAAAACACTGCAACAGAGCAGGTGAGCATTACATGTTTGTAATTTGAGACTTTAGTATCACTTTAACATACATTTTTAGTTGGTGTGTGGCAATATTTATACACATACCGTAAATTTCAGAGAGATAGTCCAGTTTAGATATATAATAAACTGGAAACCACCTGCCGCCTGAAATTGAGAAGGGGGGGGGGCTCTTTACATAAAAAAGAAGAAAAAAGGAAAAATATATATAAAAAAAGGGGGTAGCCACCCGGGGAATTTTATAATAATATAAAAAAAATATATATTATTATTTTTTTTATTATTATTATTTTTATATATATATATATATATATATATATATATATATATATATATATATATATATATACACACACACAAATTGATATATTTTTTTTTTTATGAAAAGAAATTACAAAAAAAGGGGGGTTGCCATCCGGGACCTCCGGGCCCTTTATAATAATAATGATAATAATAATAATAATAATAATAATAATAATAAAAAAAAAGAAACCTCTGGGCCCTTTAATAAAAAAAAAATAAAAAAAATATAAAATAAAATAAACATTTATAAAAAAAAAATATATATAAACAAAAAAAATAAAATAAACATTTATAAAAAAAAAAAAAGGGGTTTGCCACATGGCAAGTTTTATTTAGCCCCTGGGGATCTCCGGACCTCTAAAAAAAAAATTGGCCCTTTAATAAAAAATAAAAATATATTAAAAAAATATATATATATTTTTATAAAAAATAAATTAAAAAAAGTGGGGTTGCCATCTGGGGCCCTGTGGGCCTCCGGGCCCCTTACAGGTGTACTGCCTGTACCCCCTGATGGCGGCCCTGCCCTGTGATTGGACAGTAGTTAAACTAATGAGCTCATCTGTCACTCTGCTCTCTCTTCCTATTAGCATGTTGCAGCACAGCTTATCAGATCCTTGTGCTGCTTTTCCATCCCCTCTCTGAGCTCTGCTGTACAGAGTTTACAATAAACTGCAGAATGCAAATACTAAGTCAAATTCCGGTACTTTTAATGCTCGCCTTTTTATTATAAAACACATTAAATTATGAATAATTACAGAGCCGCTCTCATTTGGTTCTATTATATTTACCCAGAGCTTTAAAGGAGACCTATGACAATGGAAATGTGTATTAACCAAGTGTATGGTGTGACAGCGGGCAGCACAGGTTGGTAATGTATAACTGACCCAATTAACTGGGTTAAACACACTCTGGGGTACCTTAGCTGTCAGATTCTAAAAAAATTGGCTTGATGTGTTTATTTTGTTTTATTTTTTTATTAGCAATGCTGGATGATATTGATGTAAAAAAAAAAAATCTTGACGTCAAAATACCACAATCTCAGCTGGCTTTGGTTAGTACTGGAGAAAGCCAATGATACAGTATGTACCTGCCTCTTCCTGTGTCTGCAGTTGCATGTATCATTAGGTTATGCAGAACAGTGATAGGTTCACTTTAAAGACATTGGAAGTTGCGTATCATGCTGTTTGTTCTCTTTTCTTTCTAGTGCGTTCTCAGAGAGCCACAGGGATTGGGCGGCTGATGGTGAACATTGTAGAAGGTATTGAATTAAAGCCATGCAGGTCACATGGTGAGTACTTGTCGCTGTGAAGGTTTGTGAGGAAATGGCTTGATTCATTAAAGCGGGAGTTCACCCATTTATTAATTTTGTGACCTTTTCCCCTTAGATTCCTGCTCGTTTTGTCTAGGGGAATCGGCTAGTTGTTTTAAAATATGTGCAGTACTTACCCGTTTTCGAGATGCATCTTCTTCCGTCGCTTCCGGGTATGGGTCTTCGGGAGCGGGCGTTCCTTCTTGATTGACAGTCTTCCAAGAGGCTTCCGACGGTCGCATCCATCGCGTCACTCGTAGCCGAAAGAAGCCGAACGTTGGTGCGGCTCTATACTGTGCCTGCGCACCGACGTTCGGCTTCTTTCGGAAAATCGTGACGCGATGGATGCGACCGTCGGAAGCCTCTCGGAAGACTGTCAATCAAAATAGGAACGCCCAGTCCCGCAGCCCATACCCGGAAGCGACGGAGAGGATGCATCTCGTAAACCATAAGTACTGCTTATATTTTAAAACAACTAGCCGATTCCCCTAGACAAAACGAGCATCCATCTAAGGGAAAAAAGTATATTGTAGGGGTGAACCTCCGCTTTAAATTTAAAAATATGTTGTAGTTGCCTGCTCTGTGTAGTTGAGGCAATGCTATTGCACAGAGTGGTCCCTTACCTTCTCTACCGGAGACATGCCAGCTCCTTTTTTCCTGCGAGTGCCTCCTCAGCAAACCTTGTGTTGAAGGGGTACATGTGAGGGCGGGCTCCAAAGCTAAGCTGTGTGTGTTCACAGACGTAGGCCATGCCCCGCGCTCCCTCCTTCTAACATAATTTAACAGCAGCAGGGGCCTATGGCTCCCACTGCTCTCAGGGTCCCCTGTGAGACTAAGAAGGAGCTGGGGTGCTGCAGGTGGCTCAGTGGAGGAGTAAGGTGTAAGTGTTTAGGGATGGGGGCTTGAATAGTTAGTTGGGGTGTTTTTACATAATGTAGGAAATGCTTTAAGGTAGGGTGATCAGACATCCCCAGTTTCAGGGGACAGTCTCCTGATTGAGGACAATGTCCCGGGACCAAGTCTGTCCCTGGTTTTGTCCCCAGGTTGGATTTAATAGGGGGCAGGGGCAATTTTAAAGAAAGTCAGTGCAGAATTAAAATAAAAAAATTAGAATTACACCCCCTCCCCGCTCCGCCGTGCCTACTAGCATAGGGGGGTTGTATTTTTCCCATTATCTGTGCCCCTTTCTGATGATCATGTGCAGGTCTTGAGGTGGGCGGCGACGGGCAGAGAGTTGCTGATTGCCACCATTACTAGTAAAGAAAAAATATGTCCCCGGATTTCATTTTAAAAATCTGGTCACCTTACTTTAAGGTAAAAAAAAATTTAGGCCCGGATTCACAGAGAGCGGGCGCACATTACGCCGCCGTAACGCAAATAATTTACGCTACGCCGACGCAGCGCAAAGAGGCAAGCATGGAATTCACAAAGCCAGTGCTCCCAAAACTGCGCTGGATTTCTAAGGCGTAAGCTGGCGTAGGTGGAAGGCGTGAGCCATGCAAATGAGGCGTGACCCCATGCAAATGATGGGCCGAGCGACAGACAGATACGTATAATGAACTGCGCATGCGCCGTGATATGGACGCATCTCTCTGCGCATGCTCACATCCACGTCGGAACAACTGCCTAAGATACGATGGATCACTGTGTACGCCGTTAACGTAACCTACGCCCAGACAGACATACGTCCAACGTAAAATATGCCAGCTTGTGTTCCCTGGTGCAGACCTTTGCATGTCTGCTGCCGAGTTACACCTCCTTTATGGGGAATAACTTTACGCCGGACGTACGACTTACGCAAACCGTGCATAGCATGTGCCGGGCGCACGTACGTTTGTGAATCGCCGTATTTCCCTCATTTGCATATTTGAATGCCTAATCAATGTGAGAAGCAACATGCGTCCAGCACATATTTGCGCCCACGCTACGCCGGCGTAAGTAAGATACGTCGGCGTAGGATGGCCTGTTTTTAGACGTAAGTTGGTTTGTGGCTCTGGCGCACACATACGCCGGGCGCATATTTGCACTACGTCGGCGTAAAGTGATTTGTGAATCCGGGCCTTAGGCCTTAGTTAGACGTTAAAGGGGTTGTAAAGGATAACATTTTTTTTTCCTAAATAGCTTCCTTTACCTTAGTGCAGTCCTCCTTCACTTACCTCATCCTTCCATTTTGCTTTTAAATGTCCTTATTTGTTCTGAGAAATCCTCACTTCATGTTCTTCTGTCTGTAACTCCACACAGTAATGCAAGGCTTTCTCCCTGGTGTGGAGTGTCGTGCTCGCCCCCTCCTTTGGACTACAGGAGAGTCAGGACGCTCTCTACTTTTCAGATAGAGAAAGGAGCTGTGTGTTAGTGGGAGTCCTGACTCTCCTGTAGTCCAAGGGAGGGGGCAAGCACGACACTCCACACCAGGGAGAAAGCCTTGCATTACTGTGTGGAGTTACAGACAGAAGAATAGGAAGTAAGGATTTCTCAGAAGAAATAAGGACATATAAAAGCAAAATGGAAGGATGAGGTAAGTGAAGGAGGACTGCACTAAGGTAAAGGAAGATATTTAGGAAAAAAAATTGTACCTTTACAACCCCTTTAACTGCTTTTAGATCCAGGAAACAAACAAACCAACCCTCAGTACAAGTAATGATCTCACTGGGCCGTAAGCTACCAATTAGGAGGTCTTTTTAACAGATTGTGTCCAATCCATGCAAGTGATCATAAAACACTTTATTAAAGTTCAGGAATTAAATAAAATTCCACAAAGTATGACACCAAATAAATTACTATATCTAATGTAATTTCATTAACTGTCCAAATGGATATCCCAGTGACCTTTGAACTGCACACAGAAACTGTGATAAAAAAATCCTTTGGGGTTTTTAAAGTTGTTTTTCACTTAGCGATATATGAGTATTTTTTCCTTTTTATTTGTATTCCTATGTTGGATTATTCATTTTATGAGCGGTGAAAAAACTTTTTTGCACTATAGTATGTTAGCACTTTCATAGCACTGAATTTCATAAGTGAATTTTGTCTAATAGCACATTGACACTTTGTTTCAATATGAAATGTGATATATTTTATATAAGATTATTTTTTTATGAATTTTTTACACTTTATTAACTTGAATTAAGAATATTAGTAAGTAAATAGTAATTTATTAGTATATAATATAAATGGCACATTAGCTCTTTTTTTGTTTACAGAGATGTGATACATTCACCAGGTTTATTAGTTTCATGCACTGATTAGACTTTACATAGAAATATTGGTTGTTCAGAGTGCTGTTTTTAACTCCGATAGGTACATTATCTATATCTCAGTGATTGTTAACTTGTGATCTTCCTGACTTTTTCTGTTCGTTGGCTTTCCTTATTGTTAATGTATTTTTATGTGCGGCCCAAGACAATTCCTCTTCTTCAAATGTAGCCTAAGGAGGTCAAGTTGGACACCCTTACTTTATATAGTCAAGAGTACACTAGAGAAATGGTTTGAGTAAATAAGCAAAAGACAACTGGGAGTAAATAAGAAAAAGACAACTGGGCAGGGCTGACACCACTCGGTACACAAAAAAATGTGTGTTGTCATCCAGCAGGAATTAGGAGCCAAGTGCATTTCTGGCAGATCAACTGGTATTTTCCAGTACTTGCAGGGCCTTAAAATGGATAGAACATGCAAAAAAGTGCTGCATAAACTGTTGGCGCTATACGAATCCTGCATAATAATAATAATAAATGCACATTTACTACAGAGATGTACTCTTCTCTTTTTTTTTTTTGCCTTGACATATATCAGATTTTGGTATTGAACAAAGAGAATATCAGCATTGGGAGGGCAAACACATAAACATAAAAAATGTCCCTGTATACAGTAGGCCAGTGATGGCGGACCTTGGCACCCCAGATGTTTTGGAACTACATTTCCCATGATGCTCCTGCACTCTGCATTGTAGTTGAGCATCATGGGAAATGTAGTTCCAAAACATCTGGGGTGCCAAGGTTCGCCATCACTGCAGTAGACTATAATTGGTATCTCATATTTATACTGGTTTGTATTATTCTGTCCAGGTAAGAGTAATCCATACTGTGAGATTACGATGGGCTCCCAGTGCCACATCACCAAGACCATCCAGGACACTTTGAACCCCAAGTGGAATTCCAACTGCCAGTTCTTCATCAAGGATCTGGAGCAGGATGTTCTCTGTATCACCGTCTTTGAAAGGGACCAGTTTTCTCCGGACGGTCAGTACTGACAGTAGTATACTGATACTTTATAGTGTGTGAAAATAACAATATAATCCTATTGAGATGCTTCACATTGTACTCAGATAAATGGCTGAGCACAGGTGTATATTCTGATTGTAGGGTTCATAGAGCTATCAAAGGTGTTTGGGTGGGGAGGGGACACTTCGGGTTCTGTTCAGGTAGGACTGAGAACAGCCAGATGCACCTTCTGGTCACCGGCTCCATCTTCACTTCACTTCACTTCACTTTAGAGGACCTTGTATGGCAACTATACCCAATCGGACTCTGCATTCAGACACAATCATTCAGCAATAGTTCTGGTATGTTGTAAAAGTAGTATGCAAACATTTATCATTTTGCATAACAGATACTTTTACATACTTATACACAACAAATTAAGAAAAAAATATACTGTTCTAGCACGTGTCACACTCCCTAATCGCAGCATTCCTTTAGGACCCCTGTCAAGAAATCAAATTAATGTCATCCATAATCAAAATAGATTACATCTATCACATGCAGAATATAAAGCAGTCTCAACATAAAGTAGTATATGGTATAAGCATAACTTAAAGTGACCCATTGGGGTTGATTTACTAAAACTGGAGAGTGCAAAATCAGGTGTGGCTCTGCATAGAAACCAATCAGCTTCCAGGTTTTAGCACTGGTTCACATCAGTGCGCTTTTGATATTGTGCTACCTTAGAGTGATTTCAAAGCCACAGATCAGAGCGATTTGCACCTCCGATTTCATTGTGGCTTGCGACTTGTCATGCGATTTGGGGCTTATTGTCAAAGCTTAAAGAGGTTGTAAACCCTCAGGTTTTTTCACCTTAATGCATCCTATGCATTAGGGTGCAAAAACTTCTGCCACTTACCGGCCCCCCCAGCCCCCACCCCCGTTTTACTTAACTGAATTTCCGTCGGCGAGAACGCGTTGTGCGTCTCTCCACGCGGTCCCAGCTCTTGATTGGATAGTTTGATAGCAGCACAGCCATTGGCACCCGCTGCTGTCAATCAAATCCAATGACGTGTGTGACGGGGAGCGTCAAATGCTGGACTCTGGGGCACGCCCCCGCAAGGTCACCCCCCCCCCCCGGGAGAGTGCTTCTCCTAGGGGGTTTTCTGATGCGGGGAGGAGCCGCAAAAGCCGCCGGGAGACCCTAGAAATGGACGATCAGAGTCACTCTGTGCAAAACGAGCTGCACAGTGGAAATTAGTATGACATGTTTGTTATTTAAAAAAAAAAATATATAAACCATTACAACCACTTTAATTGACCAAGATGAAGTTAGAAGCTGATTGGCTACCAATCACAGTTGCACCAGTTTTTGTACTCTTGCGGTTTTAGTAAATCAACCTGTGTGTTAACTATTCACAGAAAAGTAATAGGTTTACTTAATATTCCCCCATCCCCACAACTGCTTATACTGTTCACTGCCTCCGTTACTCCACCACAGTGGTGATAAATATCTACTTCTTCCAATGGCATGTGATTCTCCTTCCTTCCTCCCAAGATTCAGTGCTTTTTTTTTTAAATATATATTTATTTCATTTTTTCACAAGGAGATCAAAATTAAACGCCACACAATTTGTACTAAAACAAAAATTGACAATAAAGCATACCGTCTCTTATGATTATTAACATAGAAATCGCAAGAAAGTCACATCAGAAGCAAATGTCACTTACTCCATAACAAGGTTTACATTAATCATATCCATAGAAAATATAGAGGCTAAAGTAAGGGGGTTAGAAACCCATCTACCCCAGACTTTAGAAAACACTTTTGGTTTCTTCCGAGGCTCAAAGGTGAGTTTATACAAAGATAGGGAGTCATTAACCAGTTTAGGCCAGTGGTCCAATGTAGGTGGGACTGACTCTTTTCCAGGATAATAAGTGTTTTCTTAACATAAATTTATAATATAGGTAGCAATCTTTTGGCATGTGAGGAGAGTGTCGGGTCCCTGAAAATTCCCAAACGTCAGTTTTTGGAGTGCAAAATATTTGGTAAGCCCAATGTGGATGCAATAAAGGAGCTTATTTCTGCCCAGAACCCCTGAACTTTCGGGTAGGACCAGAAGCAGTGGAGGAAATTGGCAACCTGGCCACAACCTCTGAAGCATTCTGCTGAATGGCTCAAACCCATCTTATGTAGTAGAGCAGGAGTAAGACGGGAGTGGTAAAAGATTTTAAGCTGTATAATTCTGTGCTTGGATGAGATGAGCGTTTTTATACGTGTAACTAAATTCAGTCCAATCTGCGCCTGTAAATGGTATATCTAGGGAAACCCATTTCACCTGCGAAGTACTAAATCTAGAATTAGAATCTGTTATAAAAGCAGAGAAGTAGACCGAAATAGGCTTAGTAGGATCTGGCCGTTTTAACATCTTTTCTAAAGGAGGCACTTGGACGGGGTTGTTGAAGGACCCAAATTGTGCATGTATGGCGAAGTTATTAATAGTAAAATATATAGGTACAGAGAGGAGAAAAACAAATCTAAGGCCTCGTACACACGATCAGTCCAAACCAATGAAAACGGACTGAAGTTCAGTTTCATCGGTCCAAACCAACCGTGTGTACGCCCCATTGGTCTGTAGTCCTTCAGTCCAGAAACAGAGAACTTGCTTTAAAATTGGACCGATGGACGTCTGACCGATAGGTCAAAACCGATGGTTAGTACGCAAAAGCATCGGTTCCAAACCCGGCATGCTCAGAATCAAGTCGACGCATGCTTGGAAGCATTGAACTTCATTTTTTTCAGCACGTTGTTGTGTTTTACGTCACCGCGTTGGACTCGATCGGTTTTTGAACTGATGGTGTGTAGGCACATCAGACCATCAGTCTGCTTCATTGGGGAACCGATGAAACTGAACTTCAGTCCGTTTTCATCAGTTTGGACTGATTGTGTGTACAGGGCCTAAGTGTAGGATTTGAACGGGCAAAATCAAAGTATACATTAAGTGGATTTAATTCCCTCTGCACTAAGCACTGATATCAATGAGGATTTATAAGATCGTGATATATAGAGTAGACGCCAACAAAATGAGTCCCTACTACAGTAAATTGTTACGTGGTTCAACTGTTCTTGATGTGGTCACTTCCAGAAGAGTTATATCAAAATATGAACACTCCCAATACTGTAGCGATTCCTAGGTAGCATATATTTATTTGTACGATATCCTGAAGATTAGAATAAAGTGACAATGGTCTTCTAATACCCTTCTCTTAGATTTCCTTGGACGGACAGAAATACGAGTATCGGACATTAAGAGAGACCAAGGCTCGAAGGGTCCAGTTACCAAGTGTCTGTTGCTGCACGAGGTCCCAACAGGCGAGATTGTCGTCCGGCTGGACTTACAGCTGTTTGATGAACCGTAGGAAGGCTTGCACAAGCTGCGTCCTCCTTCCATCCCTCAGCGCCTCGTCCGCAGGGCCCTTTACGATGGTACATCGCCAAACCCGGATCCGACATTGCCGCTTTACCGTCACAGATTTTTAATTGGGATTGCCATTTTCTAAGAAAATGTCTGTGTTTTATATGTGGGACTCCATTTTAGATATTAGCCGGTTGTATTTTTTGTTTTTCTTGGGTACAGATGACCTTCGCTGTGATAGGAACATTTAAAACATGTTCTGAATTCCTCTCCCATCACTAACTGTATATAAAGCAAACGGTACGTTTAGGAGTTTGGAAAGGAATACTGCAGGGTTCAGGTCCAGCTGACCATGATTCCTTGCTGCTAGAGCATGATATGTCCTGTCAGGCTGGAACTTGTAGTTCTATACCCACTGCAGAATCATGGGAAGTGTGGGAAATGTAGAATATTTGACCAAAATAATTTAGAGACTAAGTCATGCAATATTCATGGACTCTACACTAAGTTATTATCGTATAACACTCCTCAGTATCAGTTGTTACATTTCATTATTGGGGTTTTTGTTTTTCTAATGGTAATGTAAGAAGAGTTACAAAGTTTTATGCTAAAAAAAGTGTTTTAAATGTCAGTCCATAAGGAAGTTTAGAAGCTACTGTTGTACTGTACTCATGTACATCTATGGAGGATCTCATAGGACCTTATATATCGATATGTTCTTAATAAGAACTAGAGTTACTTCTCTTCTAATACTTCTCCACCAATCGGCATCGGAGCTGCCTTGAAAGTCTGAATCTGATTGGTAGCTGTAAAGAAATTAACTCCACTTCCTAGTAATCACACGTTCATCCATATGGTCCTGTATGGTTTACATTTACTTGAAAGTTCCTTACAAGAGATTTTTGCCCTGATTTTCCAGCTTTTATCTTGCAAAATTTGATTCAAAGTAGCTTAAAAGGAAATTTCTATAAAAGCAGTCTGTGAGAGATGACTTGCCACTCACAGTAGGGAATGCTTTCTTCACTCCCCTGATGAACTACAGCCTCTGGCAGTATCTGCAACGCCCAACATGGTTGTTGGCATTGGGTGCCTGATTCCCCCACTATGGTTCCTCCATCTGCCCTGCATGAGCTACTGTATCCTGTAGTGATGTAAGGCTGGCAGAACCATAGAGGGTGGCAGGTGATGCAGACATGCAGCTAGCAGTGTAAGCCACTCAAAATTCTTCTGAAAGCCAGAGCCCTACAAGTGAGGACTTGTCACCCACTAGAGAAGTAAGTATTAATGGCCAGATTCACAAAAGAGATACGACGGCGTATCTCTGAGATACGATTGTCGTATCTATGCGACTGATTCATAGAATCAGTTACGCATAGATAGCCCTAAGATCCGACAGGTGTAACTGTGTTACACCGTCGGATCTTAGGCTGCAATTCTAGGCTGGCCGCTAGGTGGCGATTCCATTGCGGTCGGCGTAGAATAGGCAAATGACTAGTTACGGCGATTCACGAACGTCCGCTTTGCCCGTCGATCTAAATTTACGTTGTTTCCGTAGCGATACGCGTCGTAAAGTTAAGGCTGCCCTCTAGGTGGTCTAGCCAATGTTAAGTATGGCCGTCGTTCCCGCGACGATATTTGAAATTTCACGTCGTTTGCGTAAGTCGTCCGTGAATGTCGCTGGACGCCATTTACATGCAACGTCATTTAGCGCAATGCACGTTGGGTAATTTGACGGACGGAGCATGCGCAGTACGTTCGGCGCGGGAACGCGCCTAATTTAAATGGTGCCCGCCCCATTTGAATTAGGCGGGCTTGCGCCGAGCGGATTTACGTTACATTGCCGCAAGTTTACAGGTAAGAGCTTTGTGAATCAGGCACTTACACCGCCGCAGGTTTACAGCGTAACGTAAATGGGATAAGTAACCCCTTTGTGTCTACATGCATTCTTCTATTGTATCTATGGAGGGACCCATGTTGTATATGTACAGTTCTCTATTTTATTGTTTGAAGGTTGGTGGCACATGGGGGGTTTATCTAGCATCATACTGGAGCTTTTTATGCCTGTAATCCTTCAGCTGATGGGGGCTTCTCCCAGAAATCTCTGGAAAGAATGAGAGAACCCCTACAATGAAGATGCTCACTCTGTCAGGGTTTTGTACAATGCCAGGAACCCAGTCATGTTCTGGGTCTTTGGCTGAGAAGAATAGAAAGAAAATGGTGACAATCACCTAAAATGTCCAGGACACTAGCAAGGTCAGCCCCCTAATTGTTTTCATGTCAGGAGTTTCGAGCTGAGCCCTGAGCAGTGATTTAAATTTGCAAAGTGAAATCCTTCATAGATGTACTTAGGGAATTTCAGGAATGTCGTGAGTTACTGGGCCAACCCCACTCATTCCATGGTAGCAATGGCCAAGGGGAGCGTCATTGATGGATTGCAGTTAGATGTTTCACCGGTGGTGTTGCAGCAGATTGCACACAATTATCCTAGATAAAACTCTATTTTGCCAAGTTCGGGTCGTTGGAATATACCCCGGGCAACAGAAAGATGTGAGAGTGAGTGAGCCAGAACTGCCCCCTCATCCTCCCAAGAAGACAGAGGTCCACATACAGGTGAGTTGTGTGTTTGTTCCACTGGTCTCTCTTTTTTTCTTCCTATATATAAAGACCATACATACACAAACCGATGCTACAACCTCCTAAAATGGTTTCGCAGCTGTATCACCACCAGTACTTAGTAAGAGGCAGCTAAAACCTCATCCACAACGGTTAGTCCAACAGAAAAGGCCGGCACCACGGCAAATGCTCTACAATCATAGGCTTTGTTCAGCGGGGTAACAAAGTATGTTAATGCTTTTCAGCCAAAATTGGCATTATTCATGACTGACGAGTGGTGAATAAGAAACTTTTTGGCTGAAATGTGTTGACCTCCTACGGCTTTTTGTTATCCGAGGAATAAAGTCCATGACCGTAGAGCAGTCACTGTGGTTCCAGCTTTTTCTGTTGTTGGATTGACCAATGTAAAGACCATACCCTCAGGTCCCAGGATCGTAGAGTGTACAGTAGCTGGGCCTATA
The DNA here is from genome assembly GCF_905171775.1 of Rana temporaria. Classification (NCBI taxonomy): domain Eukaryota; kingdom Metazoa; phylum Chordata; class Amphibia; order Anura; family Ranidae; genus Rana; species Rana temporaria. Next base: position 505,346,257 of record NC_053490.1, read on the forward strand.
AAGCCTTTCTGGCCGAGGAGCACCACTCCCAGCAACCAAAATACCTCCATGATAGGTCACATCATACTTCTTATAAAACATAGGAGTTGATTTCCTGTTGAACATTGTGGTTCAGCCATGCTTATGAATACAGGCCAAGGCCCATATCACCCAGATACATTTGGATGAAAGAAAGCTTGTTGGTTGTCTATTAAGCTTATACAGTAAAAAACGGTTTTAGAAAAAAGTGAGGTAGAAAACTGAACAAATTACAATATCCCATAGCAAACAATTATAAATCATCTGAGTTGACCTCAGTACGCTGAAATCTGGTTGCAATGGGTTACTGTAGTATGGGCACCCTCACTACTTTCATGCTGCCTTATTGAACAAACATGCCTGAGTAATAACTACAATATTCTGTAAACTAACATTTTATTTTTTTGGCTATTTTAGTCATTAACCATCTGAAAGTCTTTTTTTTGTCCATTGTCATATTATCATGTATTGATTATGTTGATCAGTATGGCTACTGGCCTGTCATCAGCACAGTGATAAGGCTGCCATTTTGTGAGCTTCTTGATAGTGTTGCTAGTTCTTTGACAACACTGTCAGGTCCAGGTACTACCATGACACTGAAAATGTGCTAAGATCCCTTTAGGAGACATTCCTGGGTGTGAAATAGTTAATTGAAAGCAGCCAATTCAGATAAAGAGTCAGGGCTCTGCGGCAGAGGACCATGGGAGCCCCACGCTGTCTGCTCTTGTTCAAGAGCATTGGCGGCACGTCGAGACTACTGAATACTGCCGTTAGAGTCTGATAATTAATTTATTGACATTGTATAAGGTACGTGTGTTTTAATATGGTACGTATGCCACTATGGCAATTCCTATAAATGCTTTTTAGCCTTTACATATCATGTCTTTTTTTTTTCTTTTTTTTTTATTATAGTCCAGAATGGACGCACATCATTGCACAAATTAACATTTCACCAGACCTCGGTGACCTGCTTCTCTCTAGCTGTTGTCAAGCTTCAAGCCACAGAGGCTGAAGTTGAACTTCAGCAAAGGGAAAGACCCCGGTTGCCAGTCTGTGATATAACTTTTTTTTTGGGGGGGGGGGGGACTACAGACCACTGTAATATAACTGTATTTTGGAATATTGTAGGGGTTTCAAAGTCTTCAGCGTTTACATTTCATACTTAACTATTTCAGCTTTTATTAGGGACAGTGTTGAATTTTGCACTCACCATTTTTTGCCATACATTTGGTTACATTGAAGGGAATCCTTTCCAAAAGAAAAGCATGTATTTGTTTGCCATATTGAGGCTTATACCTTTAAAGTATTTGTTTTTTATGTAAAAGTTGCTGTCCCGCTTTCTTGGATAATTTTTACTGATGTGAAAATATTAAGTAGGCCACTGGCGGCCATTTTGTTCAGGTTAGTTTGTATCAGGGTTCTGTAAAGCTGATTTCATCCCCTCCAAAAATGTTTGTTTTTAAGTGATTGCTGGCAAGTTAATTCACATGCTGAGCTTGAAGATCTCTCCGGGACTTGTGTGGAGACATAGCCGGCAGATTTTCCAGTTGTGTTTACATTCTGCACCCATTACATGCCAGTGTCCCCTTCTATTCATGAAAAATTAGCAAGGAAAAGTACCTACAGACATGAGAACATTCACCTGACTGAGCCATCAATGGTCAGATTGGGGAACGTTTGTGTGTCTCTAGGGCACTACACATTCCCTGCTGGCACTGCCTTGGTTGAAAAAGAGTTAATTGGCTGGGTTGGATTTATTCCTACCCAATCAATTTTAACAGAGGCCAAGGCCAGGAATGTCTAGTAAGCACTCCTCTTCTCTCTCTAAGCATAAGCATGCAAGTTCAGCCAATGTGGACATTCCCTTTTGGACCACAATCTGAGTCCATATTCCGAAGAGTGACCTGTTGGTTATTATGGCCTTGGGGGAAGAGTGGAGACACAAACAAAAGCAGAAAACTTGCCCCGGAATCTTATAAGACATATCAGAATTAGAAACAAGTTTTAAGAGGAGCTAGTTATATAGTGTTCTGTCTTTTTCAGAACCGTTTTGACACTTTCAGTGTATTGTCCTGTTAGCTGAACTGCAACTTGTAGACTTATTGTCTGTCTAGCCAACATATCAAGACATTTTATCGCCTATTATGTGTTTGTATGATTTTCATGTTGTTTTGGTGGGGAATAAAGTTTATTAAATCTATTAGTGAAGTATTAAAATGTGTCCATGTTTCATTACTCCATGTCACAGCCCATGGCCTATAGCAGTGATGGTGAACCTTGGCACCCCAGATGTTTTAGAACTACATTTCCCACGATGCTCAAGCACTCTGCAGTGTTTACGATACGAAGAGAGGAAATGGATAGCCGCACTCCAATAACCAAAAAGGTTGTCTTTTTATTCAAACGAACAGCAAATACATCACTTCACAAGGTTACAGCAAAGGAACAGGGGAACAGCTGACGCGTTTCGCACTGAGCTAGTGCTTAATCATGGCTAATGGTTAATCTTGTGAAGTGATGTATTTGCTGTTCGTTTGAATAAAAAGACAACCTTTTTGGTTATTGGAGTGTGGCTATCCATTTCCTCTCTTATGCATGGTCAGTGCATTGCCAGCACCCATGGTATCCTGATTCAGTCTACTCTACATAGCGACCCACCTAGAGCGGTGATCCTCTTTTTTCACTCTGCAGTGTTGTTGAGCATCATGGGAAATGTAGTTCCAAAACATCTGGAGTGCCAAGGTTCGCCATCACTGGCCTATAGTGTGCTTACTAGCTCATAACTGTTGACCTTTTACAGACACTGAAGCTTCACTCTATTCACTGTGAACATCCACAACCATGGCCAAGGTTTGTGCAAATAAGACCTTTGATCAGGCCTGTTCCCACAGAGCCACCATCCCAGCTCAATAGAAAACAGTTGTCTACAATCATTTCAGAGGCCATTAAAGAACAACTTCATCCTGATCATCTAGGCTCATGGGAAGTACTATCCTGCTTTAAAAGTCTCAACCATCAATGATTTAAGGAAACCCTAGGGTTGAGAAAGGTGGTCAAATGGCTACAATCAGGCACACAGCCCAATGTCAGCTATGTAACCTCTCTACAACAAATCAATATCTGTGCAAGACACAAGTGGTCTGTGATGGCGCTACCTCCTGCAATCAGTAATAGATGATGTATGGCCTGAGGGTAAAGAAGGTGGTTTAACAGTGACTGCAGCATTCCATGCCCTGGAATAGAGGTAGGGTGAATAAGTAAGCAGGACTGATGATGGCTGGGTGACATTATTGATGTCTGTGTCTCTAAAATGATTATTTCCCCTCTCACTGCAGACAGGGCTTTCATTTTCACTTGGCCTTCCTTCTGGGTTTGCGGGCTCCAGCTGTTTGAATGGCCAAGCTGCGATGATGTCACTCCCACACATGCACGCGGGAGTCACAGCCACGGCACTGAGCTCTGAAGAGATGGCATGGCCATCCCTTCAGAGCTCAGTGCACTGGTGACACCACTGGCTGCCTCTAGTGTGAATATCTCCTAAGCACTGCAAGTTTAGGAGATATTCACTGTACCTACAGGCAAGCCTTATTATAGGCTAACCTGTAGATACAAGTTCAAAGGCGGAATTTACTACCGCTCTACCTGAACAAGCTAAAGTTAGAAGCCAATTGGTTACTATGCACGTTTGCCACGGTGTATGTAAAGCCTGACAGCTATTCTAACCTTTCACTGAAAAAAGTGGTAAACTGATTCTAGAGATAAGGTCCTTGGACCCCAAGGGCAAAAAGATAAGGCTGAAGACTAGCAGTGGACCAGTAGGAGAAAGTAGGAGTATATACAGCTGTGTTAAAAATAATAGCAGTGTGTAAAAGAGCCTGTTGTATCTGGGGTGCGCTACGTACAGAGTTCAGGGGTGTGCTGTGTGCAACCCCAACTTCGCCCCCAAAGCTTCCTCACATCTCTCTCCCTTACCTGGCTCTAGTACCTCCCTGTGTGGCTTTCTTGCCTTGCAGGCAGAGCGTTCTCTCTCTCTCTCTGGATATCTGTCCTCATCGCGGGGAGTGGAGGGTGAGAGCCAGAGTTGGTGGAATAGTTCCGCCACATTCCGGCTGCTGAACTGACTGTGAGGGCTACAGGACAGGGCCTGGTGGGCTGGATTTGGTTAATTAAGGGCCACCTGTCCCTGTGTGTTTTGGAGAGGGCTGTGGGCTGGCCTCCTACCCAAAGACTATGGCCCAGCAGAGAACGAGAGACTTGGGGACAAAATGGCGTTGGGATAATGTAATGGTGTCTCCATATACATTGCATCCCTTCTCCCCATCCTCTTCCTCTTGTTAGTGTGTTTAACAGGGGTCAAGTCCTGGGGAAAAAAGTGTGGGAACTCACACCCAAGATCCACTCCCCCACCACAAAAAAATAAATGATACGCTGATATGCATAATTACTAAACCACATGTTTTTCTTTAAGAAAGATCTTTCTAAATCCTGCGATAACTCGCGACAGACCTCCGCAATGTCTCCTGGGAACAATGACAAAAGCTCCCAGGAGACATTGCGGCATCAAGGAAGTGACGAAATACCCACACACTACCCGATGAATCCATATACAGGAAGCGGCCAGTAACATAAAGGATTACTAAGGTTCGCCTGCCCCTGACAGTGACTCGAGCTGGGCATTGCCGCTTAGTGAAGGATTGGCTCGGATGCTCTCGGCTGCTCTCGTCCTGCAAAGGGAACTGCGTTCCTGCTGAAAAAAAAGTGCAGGAACTCCGTTCCCACGCATTCCTGCAGGACTTGAGCCCTGGTGTTTAAGTATGTTATGTAATGGCACATAGAAAAAAGGTGTGGAGTCACATCCCAGCGAGGGATGTGCAAGGAGGGGCTGCCTGCGTGTCCTAATCCCTTTGTGTGTTTCAACTGTAGTTCTGTTTGAATATACAAGTTTCGAGTTCTCATTGGTTCTTCCTTGTCCTCTACCCCCTCTATGACAAGGCTAAGGGGAGTGTCCCGAACTGTGTTTAAAGGTGTGTTTTGTACTTAATAAAGAGTTTGTGCTCTGCAGGTTTAACCCTCAACACCTGTGTGATTTGCCCCCTGATTGGGGGTTTAAAGGCTGGTTATGGTGAGTTTGCCGGCTGCGTTTGGAGAACAAGACACAGGTCTGGGGGGAGGTGCCCAGTCGGGGTATCCAAGATCCGTCGCACACTTTTTTTTTTTTTTTTTACAGATTGAATGACCTCACTATTTGAACTCCATACTGCTATTATTTTGAACACGCCCCTTTCAATTAATAATTAAATTACACAGAGACAGTAGGTCTGTTGGCTTTCTATTACGCTACTACATCTACTAGTAAGTTGTTGGCCATATAGAAGTATCATTTATACCAAAAACAGTGATTGATCTGGTTAATGATGTTGGACTGCTATTATTTTGAACACAACTGTACACTGTATAACATATCCACTTAGGGACACAGGAAGTCTTAAACCTTTCAGATATTACTACTGCACACTGGCAAGACCAGACCAGAATGCCCATTCCACTTATCAACATGTCTGAAGGATCTTACACCTAAAGCTGGCACCAGATGAGGTTGCAAGTGCCACTTGGCAAAATTCTTAGAATATGCAAACTGAAGACCAGGTGATAGCCTTCTGAATCTGGGAAAGTAATGCAGTGGAAGCTTGTACAGGTGGTTCTCAAAAAATTAGCATATTGTGATAAAGTTCATTCTTTTCTGTAATGTACTGATAAACATTAGACTTTCATATATTTTAGATTCATTACACACAACTGAAGTAGTTCAAGCCTTTTTATTGTTTTAATATTGATGATTTTGGCATACAGCTCATGAAAACCCCAAATTCCTATTTCAAAAATTAGCATATTTCATCCGACCAATAAAAGAAAAGTGTTTTTAATAAAAAAAAAAGTCAACCTTCAAATAATTATGTTCAGTTGTGCACTCAATACTTGGTCGGGAATCCTTTTGCAGAAATGACTGCTTCAATGCGGCGTGGCATGGAGGCAATCAGCCTGTGGCACTGCTGAGGTGTTATGGAGACCCAGGATGCTTCGGTAGCGGCCTTAAGCTCATCCAGAGTGTTGGGTCTTGCGTCTCTCAACTTTCTCTTCCCATTATCCCACAGATTCTCTATGCGGTTCAGGTCAGGAGAGTTGGCAGGCCAATTGAGCACAGTAATACCATGGTCAGTAAACCATTTACCAGTGGTTTTGGCACTGTGAGCAGGTGCCAGGTCGTGCTGAAAAATGAAATCTTCATCTCCATAATGCTTTTCAGCAGATGGAAGCATTAAGTGCTCCAAAATCTCCTGATAGCTAGCTGCATTCACCCTGCCCTTGATAAAACACAGTGGACCAACACCAGCAGCTGACATGGCACCCCAGACCATCACTGACTGTGGGTACTTGACACTGGACTTCAGGCATTTTGGCATTTCCCTCTCCCCAGTCTTCCTCCAGACTCTGGCACCTTGATTACCGAATGACATGCAAAATTTGCTTTCATCCGAAAAAAGTACTTTGGACCTCTGAGCAACAGTCCAGTGGCTTCTCTGTAGCCCAGGTCAAGTGCTTCTGCCGCTGTTTCTGTTTCAAAAGTGGCTTGACCTGGGGGATGCGGCACCTGTAGCCCATTTCCTGCACACGCCTGTACACGGTGGCTTTGGATGTTTCTACTCCAGACTCAGTCCACTGCTTCCACAGGTCCCCCAAGGTCTGGAATCGGTCCTTCTCCACAATCTTCCTCAGGGTCCGGTCACCTCTTCTCGTTGTGCAGCGTTTTCTGCCACACTTTTTCCTTCCCACAGACTTCCCACTGAGGTGCCTTGATACAGCACTCTGGGAACAGCCTATTCGTTCAGAAATTTCTTTCTGTGTCTTACCCTCTTGCTTGAGGGTGTCAATGATGGCCTTCTGGACAGCAGTCAGGTCGGCAGTCTTACCCATGATTGCGGTTTGGAGTAATGAACCAGGCTGGGAGTTTTTAAAAGCCTCAGGAATCTTTTGTAGGTGTTTAGAGTTAATTAGTTGATTCAGATGATTAGGTTAAGAGCTTGTTTAGCGAACCTTTTCATGATATGCTAATTTTTTGAGATAGGAATTTTGGGTTTTCATGAGCTGTATGCCAAAATCATCAATATTAAAACAATAAAAGGCTTGAACTACTTCAGTTGTGTGTAATGAATCTAAAATATATGAAAGTCTAATGTTTATCAGTACATTACAGAAAAGAATGAACTTTATCACAATATGCTAATTTTTTGAGAACCACCTGTATGATGTTCTGCCTATGCCAACCACAGATGGAATGAGAAGCCGGTTCACATTAAAAAGGAATTGGTATTCCTCAAAAAACAGCGGCTTAGAGATTTGACCCCCACAACCCAAACCACATTCAATGTAGGGACATTTTCTTTTAGTGAACTGATAGGGGGAAAGAAGAGCAATGTCCTGATTGAGGTGAAAACAAAAAAACCCAGACGAGAAGTCCAGGCCACACCACCACCTTGTGCCTATGCAGAACCAGAAAAGGTTCCACACAGGATAGAATAGCCAGTTCAGACACTCAGAAGCACAACCTTGATAGATCTGGTAATTTCTGTAGCTTAGATAAAGAAACCAAATTTAGATCTGGGAACTAATGGGGGCAGCCAAATGCGATAACCCCCTGTACATACAGTGGGGGGGAAGCAAGACTGAGGGAGTGACAGTTATTTTGTGTTTCTTCCATTTGCAAATAATCGCAACTGTTGTCACCCTCTCACCAAGCTGCTTGGCGATGGTCTTGTAGCCCATTCCAGCTTTGTGTAGGTCTACAACCTTGTCCCCGACATTCTTGGACAGCTGTTTGTCTTGACCATTGTGGAGAGATTGGAATCTGGTGTGGACAAGGTCTTTTATACAGGGAACAAGCTGAGATTAGGAGCACTCCCTTTAAGAGAGTGCTCCTAATCTCAGCTCATTACCTGTATAGAAGACACCTGGGAGACAGAAATCTTGCAGATTGATAGGGAATCAAATACTTCTTTCACTCATTAAAATGCAAATCAATTTATAACTTTTTTGAAATGCGGTTTTTGGGATTTTTTTTGTTATTCCATCTCTCCCCGTAAAAATAAACCTACCATTAAAATTATAGACGGATCATTTCTTTGTCAGTGGGCACATGTACAAAATCAGCAGGGGCTCAAATACTTTTTTCTCTCACTGTAAGTATGCGTCTGACTCTCACGGAACAAAATGAATTGGGCAGAAACCTAACCCTTGCTAGTCCTGAGAACTGGTAATGTATTCCTTCCATTGACAATGACAGATCTTGGGAGAAGTAAGCGAGGGATTAACCCCACAAGCCGTTCAATCGCTTTTAAGTGATTTCAACAAGGCAGACATAATTTGACAAAATAAGGTCACAGCCACAATCAAATGAAGGGCAATGCCTGCCCAGAAAAAAAAAAAAAGTTCTTGGAAGGTAGAAATGATATCTGTCCCTGAGGTGGGACACTGCTGGATCCACAGTGGGGATAGACCCCTTGTGCAAAAAATCCTCAATAATAAACATTAAGGGGTGGGGGGCTTCAAACAACTAATGAGGATATTTCCAGTCTCTCACGAAAAATAGTTGTAAAAGTAGGTGCAAAGGGTAAGTCTTTGCAACATTAAGTGTTTTGGGCAACCCAAGACTTGAAACAGCACTGGTAATAGCAACAGATTGATCCTCTTGTTTTAAAGTGATGTGTACTGCATTAATAAGAGCAGAAGCTGTCTTTTGTAGTTTGGGAGTAATAACAATAGACTAACTCCCCAAGGGGAAGCTCATTAGTCACAGACCAATTAATAGGATTCTTAGAGTTTAAAGGCAGAGATTCAAGGAATAAAGACAAAAACCTTGTGCTCCATGAGGTGAATGGTGCGGTAGGCATACCATGCCACAATAAATTGTGGGTGTAGCCAAACTGCGTTAACAATAACCGGGGCAAAAAGGGGTAGTAGCAACACAAATAGTTCAGTAGGTCAGTGTTAAGTAGTGCAGAAAGTTCAGAGCTCGGGCTCGACATCCTCCCTGGGACACGCACATGGGAGTATCCGTGCCTGCTGGGTCTCGAGGACATAGCGCATCACGGTAACTGGCCGCTGACAGCGGCCATTTACCATGTGAGCGATCACTTGTAAACAAACCGGCGTCATGTCCGGTTCCTCTCTCCCCTCTCTGTACCGATCAGTACAGTGTGAGGGGAAGAGATACGTTTCAGCAGTGCTGTGGGCTGTTCAAAAGACTCATTATGCCTCAGATTATACGTTGGGATTTTTTCAAAATGGGGTAATTTTTGGGGCGTTTTCATTGTACTGGTGCTCCAGGGCCTTCAAAAGTGCAAGAGGTAGTCAAGAAATTAGATGTGCAATTTATGTCCCTAGAACGCCTGATGGTGCTCCCTGCATGTTGGGCCTCTGTATGTGGCCAGACTGTGTAAAAGTTTCACACATGTGATATCACCATACTCAGTAGTAGAAGAATGTATTTTGGGGTGTAATTTGTGCTATGCATAGGCTGCATGTGAGAAAGAACCTGCTAATATAACAATTTTGTTAAAAATAAAGATCTTGAAAATTACAACTTCAAAAAACTCACCATGCCTCTTACTAAATACCTTGGAATGTCTACTTTCCAAAAAGGGGTCATTTGGACTTTCGTGGCTTGTTAGGGTTTTAAGAAATGAGATGGGCCATCAGTAGTGATACATTTTCAGAGATTGGCACCGTAGCTTTCACAAAGACCAAATAATATACACGGATTTGGATTATTTTTAACAAAGATATGTAGCAGTAAAAATTGTGGCCAAAATTTATGAAGAAAAATTTGTAATTTGCTAAATTTTATAACAGAAACAAAGAAAATGCATTTTTACAGAATTTTTTATAGTGCTAAAAAATAACCCCAGCGGTGATTAAATACCACCAAAAGAAAGCTCTATTTGTGAGGAAAAAAAAAAGTCATGAGTAGTGTTGCATGACTAAGTAATTGTCATTCAAGATGTGAGAACGCTGAAAATTGGCCTGGTTAGGAAGGGGGTTTAAGTGGTAAGTGCTTAATGACCACGCCATTAAATGCGATAACGGCACTGCGTCACCACATCATAAAGGTGCTCTATTGGATTGAGCTCTGGTGGTTGTGGAGGCCATTGGAGTACAGTGACCTCATTGTCCAGTAGTGAGATGATTTGAGCTTTGTGACATGGTGCATTATCCTGCTGAAAGAGCCAGAAGATTGGGACACTGTAGTCATAAAGGGATGGACATGGTCAGCAAGAATACTCAGGTAGGCCGTGGTGTTTAAACTATGCTCAATTGGTGCGAAGGGGCCCAAAGTGTGCCAAGAAAATACCCCCCACACCATTACACCACCACCAGCCTGAACCATTGATACAAGGCAGGATGGATCCATGCTTTCATATTTACACCAAATTTTGACCCTTCCATCTGAAAATGTGCAGCTGAAATAGACTCCTCAGACCAGGCAACATTATTAGTCTTCTATTGTCCAATTTTGAGGAGCCTGTGCAAATTGTACCGTTTCCTGTTCCGAGCTGACAGGGGTGGCACCCAGTGTGGTCTTCTGCTTCAAGGTTTGATGTGTTGTGCGATCAGAGATAGTATTCTGCATACCTTGGGTGTAACAAGTGGTTATTTGAGTTACTGTTGCCCCCCATCATCTGGAACCAGTCAGCCCATTCTCCTCTGACATCAACAAGGCATTTTCATCCACACAACTTTCACTCACTAGATATTTTCTCTTTTTAGGACCATTCTCTGTAAACCTCAGAGATGGTTGTGTGTGAAAATGCCAGTAGATCAGCAGTTTGAAATACTCAGACCAGCCTGTCTGACAACAACCACCCTGCCATGTTTAAAGTCACTTAAATCCCCCCTCTTGCCCATTCTGATACTCGATTTGAACTTCAAGCAAGTCATCTTTTCACCATGTCTAGATGCTTTGAGTTGCTGCCATGTGATTGCTAATCAGCCAATGTGTTTTATCCAACAGGTGTACCCAATAAAGCCCTCCTTTCAGAGCACATAGGCACAGCGGTGAGATCGCAGCACTAACAAACATTGCTTAGTTAGCAAAACGACCCATCAGTTTGTTTTTCATTTAGCCCGCTGGGTTAAACGAAACAAACTTCCCGTGTGTACCTAGATTTGGAGTGAGCTTCTGCGATATCACTACTGTGCTGCTCACTGTTCCCTTTGCTGGAAACAAAATTAAAGCTCTGTCTCTACAAAGATGACTACCTCCTCAAAGAAACACAGTGCAATACAAGGCAGTTACATCCCCAATGGAAAAAGAAAAAAAAAAATCAACTGCTGAGACATCGGAGGTAGTTGGTGTCCCCGCCATGCTTTTTTTTTTAGGCAAAGTTTCCAGTTTATTTGTTTTTTGTTTTTTTAAGTACTGCATTCCCTATTGCTTTTCAGCCATAAAAACTCAGCAGTGGTGGTGATAATGTTTTTTTTTTTTTCTTTTTTTTTTACCTCTAAGCAAATCTATACCTTTAACATAAAATACAAAAGCCCAATTCACTTACCAGCCTGCCTGAAACAAAACCAAATTGACCAACAGTTCACATTACAAAACAAGGGGTTAAGTTGCACACATTTGCAAATGTGTAACTGCAGCTTACACATAGATTTGCAAATGTGTGTAACCAAACCCTTGGTTTTTAATGTGAACTGTTAGAGAGGGTCAAAGGCTGGCAAGCGAGCGGGGAATTTGCTTGGTTTTTGATGTGCATTGCCCTTCCATGTGCTCCTTGCTGCAAAGGCCAGTTATAGGTGGAGGCGATTGCCATTTGTTTGTACACATTTACAATTCTATCATTTGGAAAGCCCAACGGTGTAGTAAATTGTCTATGTGAACATTAAATGGTATGGAAAAAAAAAAAAAATGGATTTCAGGAACATGAAAAAATAAATCGATTCCCAATAGAAGACAACACTGACACCAGCAAGTAAAAACCATGTAAATGAGACATGTTTACACAGCACTCAGTAAAAGGATTTATTCAGCTACTGGCAATCAATATATATAATATTACGCTCAGACAGTATCTGTCATGATCTTGGTCAGTTTCTGGATCTTGGTTTTTGTTGACATGTCAATGTATTTGTCCCCAATGCTGACAAGCATTCCTCCCAGGATAGTGGGGTCCGTCTGCAGAAAAAGAAGACAGAGGTCAGAACAGTCCACAACATGTTCAATGCAGCTTCTACAACGGACCAGTCATTAATGTGGCATGGTAAACATGTTGGCCTACATAGTCATACATTGAGTTTCAGGTCATTCCATTAGGATTGCCCAAACCAGCTTTTCCTCCCAGTGTGCACTAATTTCTTTGCTTTAGACCACGGATCCTCAAACTACGGCCCTCCAGCTGTTGCGGAACTACACATCCCATGAGGCATTGCAAAACTATGAAATTCACAGACATGACTAGGCATGATGGGAATTGTAGTTCCTGAACAACTGGAGGGCCATAGTCTGAAGACCCCTGCTTTAGACTGTGGTGACCAATTATGGTTCAGGGGAAGGTGGAGCATGGCTCGCAATGATCTTTACCACAGCAGGAAAAGACAACACGATTCAGGGCTGTGATGAGCATCAAATAAGAACAAAATAGTGAACAGCAGAGATTGATTTGCTCAAACAAATCCAAAACAAACTAAAACCTAAAAAAAAAAAAAAAAAAAAAAAAAAAAAAAAGTGTAAAAGCTCTTGCTTGGATCAAAAGTGGCAAGATAAAAAGGAAAGGCCCAGGGATTGAGATTGGCAAGCTGACCTCTTGCCTCTTTGTCCATACATGGTCATATACGACAGCTAAATCACAACGAAGCTCAGGAAGCAGTAATCCTAACAAAGCAGCTCCATAAAGAAAGACTTTTCTGGCATACTATAAATCACCACCTGACCAGTTAACATTCTCTGTCTACATTACAGTACAGCTGTCAGGAGAAATATGGAGGCAGCCATTGACCCCCCCTCTAAAGACTTGCCTTTTGTGCCAACATTTTATTTTGGTTACCTGGAACAAGCATATGGAATAAGTAGTTCCTGACTTTCCTAATCAGCAAACTTGTTCAGGGCCAGTAACTCCGTATTACAGCCAACAAGACCGCATAGCAGGCAGATGAAGACATCGTCACTGTGCCCATTCAGGATGGATGACAGTACGCTTGTCTTGGCAATTGGTCACTCATGCCCATGAACTGTCATGTGGGGAGGTCACATGCTCTCCTATACTTGGAAGACTCCTGTTACCCTAATGCAGCCCTTAAAAAAATTCCACTCGCCTGCTCATATTTTGCGAGTGGATTTTGTGGGCTGGCGAGGGGGGGGGGGCATCGCCGGCAGCCTGGATGGTATGGGAGCCATTCTCTCAGCAATCGTAGGGGGAAAAGAAAGGAGGAGATCCACAGCCTGGTTGATTAGAGCGCTAGGAAACATAACGGCTTTCATTTCAATAGCTGTGTGTTCTCCGCCACACGCCGTCATATACAGCCCCTCCCCCTTATCCGGGGAACTTTGATAAACAGATCACTCATCCCAGGATTGGATGGGCAGGCTGCACTGGGGGACACGGGCAGGCTGCACTGGGGGACACGGGCAGGCTGCACTGGGGGACACGGGCAGGCTGCACTGGGGGACACAGGCAGGCTGCACTGGGGGACACGGGCAGGCTGCACTGGGGGACACGGGCAGGCTGCACTGGGGGACACGGGCAGGCTGCACTGGGGGACACGGGCCAAGCTGTTAATATTTTTATAACTTAAAGCGGGAGTTCACCCATAAGACAATTTTTTCAAAAAATCCCCTTAAATGGATGCTCATTTTGTCTAGGGGAATTGGCTAGTTGTTTTAAAATATGAGCTGTACTTACCGTTTTCGAGATGCATCTTCTCCGTCGCTTCCGGGTATGGGTCTTCGGGAGTGGGCGTTCCTTCTTGATTGACAGTCTTCCGAGAGGCGTCCGACGGTCGCATCCATCGCGTCACTAGTAGCCGAAAGAAGCCGAACGTCGGTGTGGCTCTATACTGCGCACCGACGTTCGGCTTCTTTCGGAAAATCGTGACGCGATGGATGCGATCGTCGGAAGCCTCTCGGAAGACTGTCAATCAAAATAGGAACGCCCAGTTCCGCAGCCCATACCCGGAAGCGGCGGAGAAGATGCATCTCGTAAACGGTAAGTAATGCTCATATTTTAAAACAAGTAGCCGATTCCAATCTCTATTTCACTCACAACAGATTTATTTATTAAAACACTGCTGTCCAGAAACAAAATCTACAAGCCAGATGTTTTAGACGTCTTCGATTACCCTGCTGCAGCATTATGGGAAATAAATTCCATGGATCAGACATACACAGTATAGGCTGGTAAGGTTGGTTTGAAATGTGGGCATTAGCCAGATGTGGTATGACACCAGCCGGAGGAAAGTACTTCACCTCTTTAATGAACATACAATCACATAACAAACAGGTTCCTACCTTGGTCTCCAATTTTAAAGATTCCCCTTTGGCGAGGAAGGCATTCAGGGCAGTCTTCAATTCTGTCAAATTTGCTTCATCCAGAGGCTGAGAAGAGGAAAATATGATAAAGGGTTAATAAACTTGGCACTGGCTCAAATATATTAAATAGCTATAAAGTGCTCCAGGATATGCAGAACTACAAATTCCAGGATGGATTTCTGCCTTGAATTCAAAAATGTCCTTAATTTTATACAGAGAAGATTGCAGACCATGCGACTTACTGAAGAAGTAGTGACGGAGCACAGCACCTCTCCTCGATGTGCACTCATGATCTTGCCAAAGGCGTTGATTACATCAGTAGTGTTATTAAGACGACCGTTCTCCGCAAGCAAATCTACAAAACAGCAGACAAAGTTCATGAGGAGACACAGAACTACACAGTCATTACTATTGTAGAATAAAGACACAACCCCCCCACCTCATATTATATATATATATATATATATACACACACACACACACACACACACCACACACACATACATACACACACACACAGTATTGTGTGGTACAGTTCAGCCATGGCCAAAGGTTTCGAGAAGGACACATTTTTCACAAAGTCTGCTGCTCCAGTATTTTTAGATCTTTTTGTCAGATCTTACTATGATATACTGAAGTATAATATTACAAGCATTTGCGTCAAAGGCTTTTATTAACAAATTACATGAAGTTTATGCAAAGAGTCAACATTTGCAGTGATGACACTTTTTCCAAGACCTCTGAAATTCCCCCTGGCATGTTGTGAATCAAATTCTGGGCTACATCCTGACTGATGGCCGCCCATTCCTACATAATCAATGCTTGGAGTTTATCAGAAGTTCGCCTCTCGAGGACCGACCACATGTTCTCAATGGGATTAAGGTCTGGGGAAGTTTGCTGGTCATGGACCCAACATTTTGAGCCCCAAGCAAAATTGTGAGCGAGCCCACTCCCTTTGCTGAGAAGCAACTCCACTCATGAATGGTCTCAGGACGCTTTACTGGAGAGAAGTTACTTCTTTGCTGCCCTTTTTCACACCAGGCCATCCTACAAAAGTCTTCTCCTCACTGTGTGCCCCGATGTCCTCACACCTGTCTGCTGCCATTCCTGAGCAAGCCCTGCACTGGTGGTGCCCCGATCCCACATCTGAATCAACTGTAGGAGACGGGCCAGGCGCTTGCTGTACTTTCTTTCTTGGGCACCCTGAAGCCTTAAGAATTGAATCCCTCTCCTTGAAGTCCCTAATGATCCAATAAATGGTCGATAGGTGCAATAATATCTTAGTAGCAGCAATATGATGTTACGCCGAATAAATAGATATCCAGGATGTTACAGTTGAAAAAATTGCGTGCATCCTGGAATGGTGACAAAGGGCGGTACCTAAAAACCTCCATAGGTGACGCTTAATTTTTTTTTTTTTTTTTTACGGTTACCAGTTTAGAGTTACAGAAGAGGTCTTCTGCTAAACAATGTTGCTCATGCTCCAACGACTGCGGCAATACCTCACGTGCGATTTGAACACAGTTTCCATTTGTGGGAGCGACTTACGCATGCTTTTTTTTTTTGGTGTGCGCACGCTTTAAACATTATTCCCCCCTTATTTTGTTCTACACGGTTCCTTTAAAAAAATAAAATAAAAATCTGATCACTTTTATTGTTGTCACAAGGCATGTAAACATGGCAGTAACAGGTACTCTTTATAGAGCGATCTGTGATCTAAAAAGACTCAAAATCCCTCCTTTGCACTGAAAAGTATTTAAAATGTCAAAATCTGCATTTTTGAATACTAGGGATTTTTTAGGCAGCCGAGTACACCGGAAGTGACGTCGCTTCTGGGTTACAACATCGGAGATCCGATTCTGGCTTTTTTCAGGTCTTCAGCGAGCTGGTGGATGTGCCCCCACTGGTCGCTCGAGTCTTCCGGTGGGGGGGGGGGGGGACCTCACCTCCTACTCCTTGTGATAACGGCTGAGCGGCTGCTGAGTCGCATCGGTTACCACCAGAAAGCCGACCGCAATCTCTAAAATATAAAAATAAATAAAAAAACGGTACCAGGGTGAAGCCTGCAGGCATCGCCATAGGACAACCACTTCCTCGAAACTACGTACAGGTAAGTCAGTTTGCGGAAAGTGGTTAAAGAACTACAGCAGGGTATTTTTGCCTCTGTTAGCACAGGGAAGTAAGGATTCTCCAATATTAAAGTGCAGGGACCAACAGCAAAACCCAATGCAGATACTGGGAAGACACAAACTTTGTACAGAAAGATTAAATGAGAACAGAACCCAGAGACCCCAAAACGCAGAGACCATACATCATCCTCCTCCTTACCACCTAGCACCATCCCCTCCTTTACTACATCACTCCTATGGAATCCTAGCCACAAAGGCCATCATGCGACACAAAGAAGGAAGAGGTCAGCCCGAACTCGGTTTCAGGAGATGAACATCAACACTTACTGAAAAAGTTGGCGGTGACAGGGGTAAACTTTTCCTTTGTTACGATATCGGTAATAGTCTTCTGTTTCAGTGAGCGCTTCACATGGGGGTTAGTAATGATGAAGGACAGTTTTGGGTCTTTAACAAGTGCCTGCAAAGATAAAATACATTGTATGGATATTGCTGCACTGACAGAAACTGGATCTTACAGATTTCAGTACACTGTTAGTGGACCCTTAAACCAATCACTTGATCGGTATAAAGGGCATACCATGCATTAGCATATGATGTAGAATGGATACCCCCCTCATCATTCCTATGACAGCACAGATCACAGAGAGGCTGGAGACAAGTATAAGAAATTGTATTCAGAAGATAAAAAGGGAAGACGAAAGACCACCAATAATAAAAACTCTTCCAAGTTTATATTGCTGTCTGTGTCCTCACTGAGCAGACTTTCCCTCATCTATTTGTATAAATGTTTCAATATAACAGGAAGCAATGGGCAATCTTCCCTGACATTCTAAATTTCCCCTACTCAATCAGGGAAAAATCGCCACATTTTCAATCACTTTGTAAATATATTTTAAAGCAGGGGTAGCCAACCTCCGCCCTCCAGCTGTGGTGAAACTACAAATCCCATCATGCCTCTAGGAGTTATGCCTATGATTGTCAGGGTCTTGTAGTTTCAAAACAGTTGGAGGCCTGAGGTTGCCTACCCCTGCTAAAGTACAACTAAAAGCCATTTTTTTTTTTTTTTGGATTGAGCGAAGAGGGATTAGAACACCTGTCAGAAAGATAAACTTTCGACGATAAAAGGTAAACAGGACAAATAGAAAGGGTGAAAATAAAAATCATACATTTTGGGTTGACACCAGAACAGTAATAGAGGGAAAAATCTTCCAACCCCAGGGTTCCCTCACTTTTTTTTTTTTGAAAAGTTGTATTTGTTGCTTTTGATATAACAAATACATACAAGGCCCGACGGGCCACACATTTCTTCAGCATTGGTTCTTGCCCCCTCCTTCCGGTCCTCACACAGCGATAGGAAAAATACAATTAAAAAGCCCCCCCCCCCCCCCCCCAACTCTCAGTAATAATCAAGATTTCGTATAGACATGTCAAGCAGTTATAGACATATTAAAAACATAATAATTCCTGTTGCAGGTGCCTTCTATTAGGCGCCACTCAATCCGCCACCGTAATTTCACTGTTCATCCAACTGCCCCACACCTTAAATTCTGAGGTATACCCCTGCTAATGTATGTAGCTTTGTAAAGAGGTGCAGCCCTATTAACCACTCAAAGACCGCCTAACGCCGATATACGTTGGCAGAATGGCACAAGCAGATTAGAATTGCCAGCATAGTACCAGTCACTCTCCTTGGGGCTAGATTATCTACCAGTCCCAAAAGGCACACCTCTATCGTGGCCGGATGTGAATGGAGGTTACTTCAGCTATGCATTCTGCAACTCCCTTCCAGAATACTTGGATGGCCGAGCAATTCCAAAAGATATGCATGAAATCGGCAGTGGGAGGGTTCCCTCATTTTTGAAGGGATTCCTCCCCACTTCCTGTTTTGTGACAGGAAGGGAAATCTCCCCAACAGAACACATGGCGGAGGGAAAAACAAAAAAAAACTGCATTTCTTTTATAGTCAATTTCACATACCCTCCACATTGTGTTGGGTTTCATGATTGGCTAGCGAGTAACAAATTATCTAGATCTCTTAACCACTTAAGACCCAGACCAATATGCATGTAAAGGACCTGGCCCCTTTTTGCGATTCGGCACTGCGTCGCTTTGACAATTGCGCGGTCGTGCGACGTGGTTCCCAAACAAAATTGGCGTCCTTTTTTTCCCACAAATAGAGCTGTCTGTTGCTGGTATTTGATCACCTCTGCGGTTTTTATTTTTTGCTCTATAAACAAAAATAGAGCGACAAGTTTGAAAAAAAAAAAAGTTTTCCCTCAGTTTAGGCCGATACGTATTCTTCTACATTTTTTTTTTATTATTATAGCGTTTACAAAATAGGGGATAGCTTTATGCCATTTTTATTAATAATACATTTTTTACTACCAATGGCGGCGATCATCGATTTTTTCGTGACTGCAACATTATGGCGCACACTTGACACATTTTTGGGACCATTGTCATTTTCACAGCAAAAAGTGCTATAAAAATGCACCGATTACTGTGAAAATGACAATTACAGTGAAAGGGTTAACCACTAGGGGGCTCTGTAGGGGTTAAGTGTGACCTCATGTGTTTCTAACTGTAGGGGGCGGGGCTGGACCTGCGACGTCAGTGATAGTCATTCCCTATATCAGGAAACAGACGATCACCGACATTGCCACAGAGAAGAATAGGGGAAAGTTTGTTTACACACTCACCTCTCCCTGTTCTTCAGCTCCTGTGACTGATCGCGGGACGATTGGGTCCGTGGGTCCCGCCGGCACGGTCACGAGCTTTGGACCAGGTCGCGAGCACGTCGCCACGCTCACGACCCATGGCTGGGCTCTTAAAGGGGACGTATATATACGCCCATGTGCCCAGCCGTGCCATTCTGCAGACGTATATCCTCGTGCAACGGTCCTTAAGTGGTTATGGTCCGTTTGGCTAAACTTTTGGCCCAAGATGGGTTTATGTTGTTCCCATGTTGAATATTCTAGACCCAATCTTACGGTGGTTTCCTAGGTACCCTTTCTGAATTTATACGTGGATGGTTAGAGGTCTATGTATCTTGTGTATTTCTAGGATTTTCTGCTTATTGGAATTGTAAAAAAAAAAAAAAAAAAAAAATAAAAAAAAAATATAAAAAAAAAAATCTTTCTATAAATAAAGAGAGAGAAAAAAAAAAAAAAAAAAATAATCTCTGTATCTAGTTCCCCGTCTGCTTACCAATACTCGAGTCAGATCCTTCTCCACCTGATCCAGCTTCTTCTCCTTGAAAGCAGCAGAGTAGAGAGCGGTGGCATAGCGACCTTCCAGACCATACACCTGGATTGGGGGCTAAATAAATAAAATAAACAGTTGAATCGTTTCAAATTAATGGCACTCTCTATGCATTCTGTAATTTCTTGGCCACAGATCTAAAATAAAGCACAAGGAAATCTGAACTCCGGATCTGCATACTTGTATTGAGATCTGCGACTCCAAGCACTGGAGTTACACCACTTGCCCTCCAGAAGAGTTACCCCCCTTCATGACCAGGCCATTTTTTGATATACGGCACTGCGTTACTTTAACTGACAATTGCGTGGTCGTACAATGCTGCACATAAATAAAAAGAGCTTTCTTTTGGTGGCAATTGATCACCACTGTGTATTTTATTTTTTTGCAATAAATAATTCTCTTTGAAATAAAACAATAAAAAAAAAAAAAAAAAAATCGGATTTCTTTATAAAATTAGGCCAATATGTATTCTGCTACATATTTTTGGTACAAAAAAAAAAAATTATAAAAAAAAAAACCAATAAGTGTGTATTAAATTGTTTGCACAAAAACAACATTTACAAACTATGGCATATATACTAGAATTTTTATTTTTAATACTTGCAATAGCAGCGATCAGCAACTTATAGCAGGACTGCAATATTGCAGTGCATAATCGAACACTGACACTTTGTGGGAACCAGTGACACTAATGCAGTGAACAGTGCCTTAAAATATGCACTGTCACTGTACTAATGACGCTGGCTGGCAAGTGGCTAGGGTGATCAAAGAGTTAAAGCGGGAGTTCGCCCGAAAAACAATTTTTAACATTAGATTGATGCTCATTTTGTCTAGGGGAATCAGGTATTTTTTTTTAAATTGAAGCAGTACTTACCGTTTTAGAGAGCGATCTTCTCCGCCGCTTCCGGGTATGGTCTTTGGGACTGGGCGTTCCTATTTGATTGACAGGCTTCCGACGGTCGCATACATCGCGTCACGAGTAGCCGAAAGAAGCCGAACGTCGGTGCGGCTCTATACGGCGCCTACGCACCGACGTTCAGCTACTTTCGGAAAATAGTGACGCGATGTATGCGACCGTCGGAAGCCTGTCAATCAAATAGGAACGCCCAGTCCCGAAGACCATACCCGGAAGCGGCGGAGAAGATCCATCTCTAAAACGGTAAGTACAGCTTCGATTTAAAAAAAAAAAAAAAAAACACCCGAATACCCTAGACAAAATGAGCCTCAATCTAATGTTAAAAATTAAGTTTTCGGGTGAACCTCCACTTTAAATGTATGCCTAACCAGTGTTTGTGCTGCTTTTACAAAGGGAAGAGATGGATTTTATTCCCATCTTGGCAGGGACACAAAATCCATCCCTTCCCCCCTGTCACAACGGAGATCTGCCTTGTTTACATAGGCAACTCTTCATTCTTAGTCTCTGCTTGACAATCGCCGGGTGCCAGCGGACCTCCATTGCCTGGCGCCTACAAAGTCAGATTCCAAAGTTGAAAATTGCATGACTTTGGAGCTGGCTAGTGTAAACCAAGCCTTAGACTACTCCTGGATGAATGAACATCCTAGTATAACCCACCTCTCATTCTGCTGGGAGTGTCCAATTACTGTGTGCTGGCCCACCACTTCCGCCCCACCCCTTTCTACAAAACATTTTATTTAGCTGCCAGGGGAGGAGTGAAGGGCAAGACTTTAGCGACAGCTTCGAGTCTGCTGGGGCGGCTGACATCACACCCAAAACTGTCATAAATTGGTTGTCTACACAGGTAAACAACATGCATTAAATGTACAACAAATGTGTTGGAGAGCAGTCTGGCGAAAATTGCTTTTAGTTTTTATATAAAAACAAAAAGCACATATTAAAGTAATAAGGTCAGAAGGTTTTTTATCTTAATGCGTTCTACACATTAAGATAAAAAAAAAAAAACCTGTGTGCAGCAGTAGCAGTAGCCCCCCCCCCCCATACTTACCTGAGCCTCATCTCTGTCCACGAGTCTCAGCCATCCGAGACTCTCCCTCTTGATTGGCTGAGACACAGCAGTGGCGTCATTGGCTATTGCTGCTGTCAAAGTCAGCTAGCCAATCAGGAGAGAGAGGGGGCAGGGCATGGTGGTGGCCCTGCGTCTGAATAGACACAGGGAGCTGCGACTTGGTCCAGGTGTCCCCATAGCAAGCTGCATGTTGTGGGGGCACTCAACAGAAGGGAGGGGCCAGGAGCACAGAGGAGGGACCCGAGAAGAGGAGGATTTGGGCTGCTCTGTGCAAATCCACTGCATAAAAATCAGGCAAGTGTAACATGTTTATTATTTTTATAGGGGAAAAAAATAAAACACAAGACTTTACAGTCACTAAGTTACACTTACCCTAACCAGACTGCCAGCTGGTCTGGTCACGCTAGTGCTGAAGGAGCGCACCTAGAAAATAAATCCAATAGTTAATATAGCTGAAAGAAAAATTAAGCACCGTACTTCAGTCATCATTATAGGCTGGGGTCCACAGCAACACAAAGTTATATTTTTTTGCATTTTCTCACTAACTGCTAAAAATATCTATAAAAATAAAAAGTCCATCATGCCTACAGAGCCAGTTTACATCAGAACTGCCCATCTATAGGGGTGTAATCTGAGCAGCCTGTTAACCAAGTGGAAGGTCACCTTCACCCACCTCCAGTTAAAATTACTCCCTCTCCCCTCCTTTCATACAATCACAGAAACATTTTAACCCCACCCCCCCTATTTTTTTTTTTAACATCTTGGATTGTCACCTAGGTGAGAATGATGCAACCCCCCCCCCTCCATAGATTCCTGAGATACTTCTATCATGCATACCAGAAGGGGGGGGGCGGCAGTTTCAGTCTATTCTAATTGTGGTTCTTTCAGCTGACCCCTAATGATGTGTTGTGGGACATGCGGGTCATCATAACAATGCCGGGTGCGTGAATAACGTGAGCAACAAAAGCCAAGAGGATAAAAGTTAAAAGGGGGCAAAGTTGCACTTTAACCGTCAACTTACAGTGTTACTAATCCAAGAACCTGCATTCACTATATCTGGTCTCTCCCACAGAACATGGAAATGCAATTATTTTAGTAAATATAAACTAAAACCCCTTTTTCATTAGCAGTATAGAGCAGTCTTGTGACTTCCATCAGCATCTGCTTAAAGCTTGCAAGAGGAGTTTTTCACTCTCGCGACTGTACTATGAGGCTGCAGGACCCTGGACCCTCTGTCTGGACAGTGCTGATCACATGCACTCTCCCAAGAACCTCAGCTTGCTCAAAGTGATATTAAAGTCTTGTTTTTTTTTATTTTTTTATAACAAAACATGTTATACTTACCTGCTCTGTCATTAATTTGCAGATATCAGCCCATATCCTCCTCTTCTCTGGTATCTCGCTGGCGCTTCTGGCCTCTCCCTCCTGCCTAGTGCCCCCACTGCAAGCAGCTTGCTAAGGGGGGCACCCCAGTCACTGTGCTGTGTATCCATTCAGAAACAGAGTGTCACAGCCAATCAGGAGGGAGTGTCCTGGACAGCCAAGACTCTCAAGCAACATCACTAAATAGAGATGGGGCTGCACACTGAAGGTTTTTATTAAATCATCTTAACACCTTGGCGCTGGCCATACAAAAATATGCAGCCTCTCGGCGCCTGGTTCTTAGCACTGAGGGGCTGCATATTTGCGCAAATTTCTGCCAAATTCACCTGTGCCGAGAGCGCGCATCCAGCACAGTTCCCATCGTCTAAAAGAAAGCTCACAATCAGTTTTCGGACCACGTGACAGCTGTCACGTGATCTTAAGCCACGCCCTACCCCCTGCGTCGTAAATCTTTTAAAGGCCCAAGGAGGTGTGGGCGCTAAGAGGTTAATGCACATGATAAAAAATATTCTGTGTGCAGCAGCCCCCCTAATACTTACCTGAGCCCCATCTCCATCCAGTGATGTCCACGAGTAGAGGTCGACCGACATGGGTTTTTCTCTGGCTGATGCTTAGAAATCGGGGGCGGCCGATATATGATGCAGATTTTTGTGGCCGATATTTTAGGCCGTTCCCCCCCCCCCCCCTTTATCTCAAACTCACCCGCTCCACTCCCCCTGCTTGCTCCATTCACTCTACCACACACTTGATGTCCTCAGTACAGTACACTGATCGGAATAACTGACACTGATTGGCATCGATTAGAAACACCGATAGCTGGTATTGGCTGGCACTGATTGGAAACACTTATTAGCACTGACAGGTGGCACCAATTGGAAACCCTGGCACTGGCAGGTTTTTACACCGAGCCCATATAGTGTAACCGACATATGAAACTGAATGCAGAGAGAGAGACCAGCTGTCAAAATTCAGCGGTGATGTCGGGGTGAGCGGGACCCAGCAGCTATCAAACACCAGCCAACGATTGGGCTGCTTAGGAAAGGGGGCAGGGCCACATACACGTAGCGGCCCACCCAGATCCCATCCAATTGGCTGGTGTTTGATAGCTGCTGGGTGACTCCCACCCCTGTCTCTCTCTGCATTCAGTTACTCTGGCAAGCGTCAAGCGCCGCTCTGCCAATGGAGTGCGAGGAAGAGGAGGAACAGGCACGGTGAGGTCTGTGTTAATCGGCCTAATTTACATAATAATCTGCCGAATTCTTAAAAAAAGAAGGTCAAATATCGGCCGATATATCGGTCGACCTCTATTCATGAGTGCCTCAGCCGTGAGGGACTCTCCTCCCGATTGGCTGAGACACAGCAGCAGCGCCACTGGCTCCCACAGCTGTCAAAGTCAGTTAGCCAATCGGGGGGGGGCCAAACCGGGGGTCTGTGCCTGAATGGACACACAGAGCTGTGACTCTGCTTGGGTGTCCCCACTGCAAGCTGCTTGCTGTGGTGGCACTGAACAGAAGAGAGGGGCCGGGATCACAGAAGAGGGACCCAAGAAGAGGAGGATTCAGGCTGCTCTGTGCAAATCCAATGCAACAAAGCAGGCAAGTATGACATGTTTATAATTTTTAGAGGAAAAAAAAAAAAGGAAGAAACAAGACTTTACCATAAAATCTGGAAGCCGATTTGTTTCTGTGCAGAAGTGCACCTGACTTTGCACTCTCTAATTTTACCCCTAAGGGACTTACCAACAGGAGTTGGTTAAAAGGGGTTGTAAACCCTCAAAGTTTGTCACCTTAATGCATTAAGGTGAAAAACCTTCTGTGCTGCAGCTAACCCCCGCAGTGGCCCCCCCCTTTTACTTACCTAAGCCCGATGTTTCCAGCGACAGAGACGAGCTGTAGCCGGTGTCCCGATTGGATAGATTGATAGCAGCCATTGGCTCCCGCTGCTGTCAATCAAATCCAATGATGCTGGAGCCGGGGGCCGATTCCTGCTGTCTGTGTCAATAGACGCACCAGCAGAACACGGTAGCGCGTCCGCACAAGAGCACAACGGAGCAGACGAGAAGAGGAGGAGCGCCGCTGAGGGACCCCAGAGGAGGAGGATCGGGGACACGGCGCAAAACCAACTGCACAGCGTAAGTATGACTTTTTTTTTTTAAACCCCTATCTTTTAAGACATTACATGGTCAGGTTGAATGAATGAATGACTTGTATAGCGCAACGCATGCGAACTGAATCGCCTCTGGGCGCTTTTTCCAGCCAGTATCTGCTTGGTTGGTGCAGTCATTTTTACCCCGTAGGATCATGACACGCTAGGGACACACAGTCATGCACACATATATACTGGGCCAATTTGGATGAGATCCAATTTACCTACCAGCATGTCTTTGGAGTGTGGGAGGAAACCAGAGTACCCGGAGGAAACCCACGCAGACACAGGGAGAACATGCAAACTCCAGGCAGATGGTGTCGTGGTTGGGATTCGAACCAGCGAACCTTTTTGCTGCTAGGCGAAAGTGCTACTCACTGCACCACTGTGCTGCCCCAAAGGTTGAAAAACAGACACAAGTCCATCCAGTTTATAGGCATCAAACACAAGGCCCGCGGGCCAAATCCGGCCCCACAGGCCATTTCATGTGGCCCTCGCACCTCTTGCAGCTGCGGGAGAGCTCCAGCCCTCCTCCAGATCCTTACTTTCTGCTTTTAAGCAATGCATCCAGCTTCTTCCCAGCAGCAGCATAGGGAAAGAGGGGTGCACTGCGATATAAGGGAGGGTGGGGGACTCAAGTTCTGATGGTGGGGGAGGGGCTCTTGACATCTAATGTAAGGGGAGGGGATGCGCTGGACATCTAATCTTACACATACAACCGGTCCTTTTGAGGGAAATCATATTGCTGATGCGGCCCGCGATGGAATGGAGTTTGACACCCCTGATTACATAGGACCAGACACCATCGTCTCAACAAACTCCCGTAGGCGAGTCCCGTATCCAAATATCCCCGATCACACCATTCCAATGCCCTGATGAAGGGGGAGTGTTGCACGAAACATGTCAGCTGATTTATCCCAAGTTGTGAAGTCAATGAATTCATCATGGCGGACACTACAGCCCTTGGTGTGACACGTCCCATACATTCGCTACTCTCGGCCTCCATCCCTGGAGTGGGACTTGGGGTGTTTCGGCTGGGGGGGGGGGGGATACTTAAAGGGGTGGTTCACCCTAAAAACTACTTTTTCTTATTACACTGGCCCCCCACATTACAATACGATTAAGGTTATTTTTTTTTTGATGTTGTACATACCTTAGTACAGCATATTCACCCGTGGCATCCGGGTTGCGAGTCCCGCGGGAGTGGGCGTTCCTCACATGCTGGTGATTGACGTTTTGCCCAAAAACGAGCTGCCCCCCCCGTCGCGCAAGCCGCGTCACGGTTGGCGAAAGGAGCCGAACGGCGAGTCAGCGCTATACTGCGCATGCACAACGCCGTTCGGCTCCTTTCGCCAATCGTGACGCGGCTTACGCGACCGGGGGGAGCTCGTTTTTGGGCAAAACGTCAATCACAGACATGTTAGGAACGCCCACTCCTGCGGGACTCGCAACCCGGATGCACGGGTGAATATGCTGTACTAAGGTATGTACAGCATGGAAAAAATAATAAGAGCCTTAATCGGATTGTAATGTGGGGGGGCAGTGGAATAAGAAAAAGTAGTTTTTAGGGTGAACCACCGCTTTAAGCCTGAGTAGAGGGCACTGTGACCATACAGGACTATGTGCTTGGACTCTTCCTCCATGGATGCCGATACAATGACCTCAGGAGGACGCTCAGGGTCACCCACCTGGAACAAGCATGCAGCAAGGGAAGTCCACATTCAGACTGCAGATTAGTAAAGCATGGAAGCCAGAGGATCACTATGACAGACGTATGATGAGGAGGAGGAGGAGGGGAGGTCAGTAATGGTGGCCTCCATGTCACTCTCAGCTCAGGGTTGGGGGAAAGGAAAGCAAAAATGAAGACGTTGCCAATAGCAACCAGTCTGGTTATATTACTGAAAAATCTGGTTGCTATTGGTAACAGATCCACGTGCTGTCATTCCCCTCTCAGGGTGTCCCCCGACCTCTGCATTCTTCCTTCACTGTCAGTCCATACAGGGCGGTCTCCTCCATAGAGAGCACATGTCTCAGACACCCTCCATCCGCTCACACCCCGGCCCCCTTCTCCTTCTACCGCTCTTACCTTCAAGGAGATCCTGCCAACCGCTGCCATCTTCTCCTCCGGTCGCTGCTGTAGGTCACACAGTCCCCGCCTCCTACCGCTCAGGTCACGTCGTACGTCCGGCGACGTAAGAAGGACGCAAGACGTGCTCAGAGTCGCAACGCCTGCCGGGGGAATATAGTGCGAGCGCTGAGCTGCTCACTGCGCATGTGCGTCCTCTGTAGGCGGCCCTGGAAGTGATTATACTATATAGAAACAGTGCACTATATATAGGAAACACGTTGTACTGTGACTCTGCCTCACATATTCATATTATATAGATGGGCCATGTACGAATGTGTATATGAGGCACAGGTCTCTATTTTTGAAGAGAAACGTTCAAATGTGAACAAAACTCCCAAATCCCACGCATGCCTCCCAACACTTTAACCACTTAAAGCGGGGGTTCACCCTATTAATAATAAAAAAAATAAAAAAATTTCTTCTAGCATAACATGAGGCATAGTAGCGCGAGCTACAGTATGCCTGTCTTTATTTTTTTAGTCCGGTACTTACTGTGTAATCGTAGAGACAAGATTTCTATGGAGAGGCAGCATGATTGACGGCCGGCTCTGGCACATCACGCTTCTCCGGAAATACCCGAAATAGGACTTGGCGCTTCACGGCGCCTGCGCATAGTCTGTGCGCAGGCGCCGTATAGCGCCGTGAAGAGCCGAGACCTGTTCCGGCTGTCTTCGCGGAGCGTGACGTGCCAGAGCCGGCCGTCAATCACCTTCCCTCTCCATAGGAACGCCCATTCCCCGCGGGGAGTCGGAATCTTGTGTCTACGATTACACTGTGAGTACGGGGATAAAAAAATAAAGACAGGCATACTGTAGCTCGCGCTACTATGCCTCATTTTATGCTAAAAACATGTTAATAAGGGTGAACCACCGCTTTAAGGACCGACCAATATGCTGCTAAATGACCCAAGGGGTTTTTACAATTCGGCACTGCATCGCTTTAACAGACAATTGCACGGTCGTGCGACGTGGCTCCCAAACAAAATTTGCATCCTTTTCCTCCCACAAATAGAGCTTTCTTTTGGTGGTATTTGATCGCCTCTGCGATTTTTATTTTTTGCGCTATATACAAAAATAAAGCGACATTTTTGAAAAAAAAACAATATTTTTTACTTTTTGTTATAAGGAAAATAAAATAAACTAAATTTTAGTCAAACATTTAGGCCAAAATGTATTCAGCCACATGTCTTTAGTAAAAAAAAAAAAATCGCAATAAAAAAAAAAAAAGCTACCTAGCGGGAACAGCGACACTAATACAGCGTTCAGAAAAATGATCGCTTAGTGACACTGGCAATAGGGAGTAAAAGGGTTAACTAGGGCGGTGATCAAGGGGTTAAAACTTTATTTGGGGGGGGGGTACGGGGGCTACCCTGGACTTAACACTAACTGCCTGTCACACTGACACTAAATGCAGTGATCAGTACATATATGATCACTGCATTCAGTCACACTGTGACAGGGGGGTGGGGGGTGATCGCAAGGGGTTAATGTGCCTGCGTGTACTGGTGTCAGTGTAGTGTTGTGCAGACTCACTGTGTGATGTGATCTCTCCTCAGCGGCGGTTGAAAATACCGCCGAGAGGAGAGATCACATCACTTCCCTCTTCCTGTGTTTACACAGGCAGAGGAAGTGACACGCAGGGGGAGCACGCGGATTGGCTGGGAGCGATCCGGAGGGGGCGGACAAAAACGAACAGCCGCCCCCTCATCCCAGATCGCTCGGACAGCCACGGGAACCGCCGCATGTACCGGGGGGGGGGTCCCGATCGGACCCCCGACCCATGTCTAGGCAGGGACGTACAGGTACGCCAATGTGCCTGTCCGTGCCATTCTGCGGACGTATATGTACATGCGGCGGTCTTAAAGAGGTTAAAGTGGAGTTCCACCCCCCTCACATTTGTCACCTTTCAGGAGGGAGGGGGGGAGCAGATACCTGTCTAATGCAGGTATTCTGCTCCCACTTCCGGGCATAGATACCTGAGCCACCTGTGGGTATCTACACCACTTCCTTAACCCCCCTCCAGAAGACAGCAGGGACCAGTGAAGTTGCGCATGCACAGTAGGGAACCAGGAAGTGAAGCTGCAAGGCTTCACTTCCCGATTTCCCTTACTGAAAATGGCGGTGGCAGCACATGAGAGCCGAAGGACAGATCGGCTTTGGGTGCCAACGTCGCGGGTAAGTGTCCTTATTTTAAAAGTCAGCAGCTGCAGTATTTGTAGCTACTGACTTAAAAAAAAAAAAAAAAAAACCCTGCTTTAAAGGGGAGTTCCAGACAATATTTATGTTTATTAAAAGTCAGCAGCTACAAAAAGTGTAGCTGCTGGCTTTTAATAAACAGACACTTACCTGCTCCAGCGTTCCAGCGACGCGCCGGCCGGGGCTCCGCTCCTCTCCCCCCCTCCCCGGCCGGCATCTTCATTGTCACTGTGGGCACCCGGCCGTGACAGCTTTCGGCTTCACAGCCGGGCACCCACTGCGCATGCGCGAGCGGCACTGCGCATGCGCGCGCGGCCCGGTGCTGCGCTGTTTGATTGGACAGGCGATCACTCCTCGGCGGAAGGAGGAAGTGGGACAGGAAGTCCCACTCCTCCTGAAGCCCCCACTCCCCCCCAAAAAAATTACATGCCAAATGTGGCATGTAAGGGGGTGAGGAGTGGGATAAGCGGAAGTTCCATTTTTGGGTGGAAAAAAGGGACACCTATGAGCAAAAGTATGTATGCATAGGACACACCTTCTGCCACGCCCCCTTAAAGAAGAATTATACCAAAAAAAAAAAAAAGATTAGTTAAACCCGCAAGTTTTTTTTTTTACCACTAGTATTCCTTTATATTGGCTTTTTAGATCTACAAATGCAGCAATTTACAAATTGGATGAAAGGTTTAGCAAAGGAAAACGTGCATTTTATATACAACTATATAGATCGGACTAAAATGAGGAGGACAGAGGGACAGAGGGACTTTGTTTCAAATCAGGGACAGTCGGGAGGTATGCCACCGTTTTATATTCAACATCCCCCCCCCCTCCCTTGTGACCCTCTTAGCTCCCAACTGTCCCTGATTTTTGAGGAACTGTCCCTGATTTGGAACAAAGTCCCTCATTCCTCCTCATTTGTCCCTCCTCATTTGGTCTGATCTATAGAGTTGTGTATAGAATGCACTATTTGTATTAGTAGCGCCCTGCTCCTCTTGATCAGGCACTGCTGTAAATTTAGAGGGGGCCTGAGTTGTTACTTGACTCGTGTGATTATGGGAACTTTAGCCTCTGTACCAGCCATGGCTGTGCTGGAAGTGACCACCATTGTTCGACTGGGGGTGCTGTTACTATCCCAGGCCAAGGGTAGCAGCAGAGTCAGGGTGTATTCTGTGTCCTCCTCGGCAGCCAATCAGTAGGGGTGATCTTCCCACTGTGCATGCTGGGGAGGGGTACTTAAGGAACAGACGCCATTGGGGTGAGGTTAGTGGTCATCCGTCTGTCGTCCCACGCGCCATCGTGGCCCGCCTGGCCCGAGGTGCGTGTTCCTGAATCCTGGCTCCGGGACCACGTTGGTCAGGGGTTGGGGCTTCGCTGGGCCCAGTAGTCAGACTGGGGCCTGCCCTTTCAAGGTGATGCTGTGCCGTCCGTCCCGCGGGAGGAAGCCACTTGATGAAGGAAGCCAGGGGAGGACCTATCCTGGAGAGGACCATACAAGAGGTAGGTATCTTGGGAGAAGGCCTGGAAACTTCATCGAAGGATGCACCATACACCGAGAGGCTTGATGGTGATCGCCTGTCAGATCTGAGTTCTACAGAAGTTAATCTGGAGAGATCCGGGTGCTGAATCCTGTGTTAGGGGATTCTGGACCAAAAGTGTCTCCTCATAAGAGAAGTTCTGTGGCTGAGACTGTACTTTATTCCGTGCGCCATTCCGGCTGCTAGGCCAGTGAGAGGGTCCTATCCGGGTGAGCAATACCCACTCTGGCTAGAATGGCGATGAGCAGAGGCGTACTAAGCATGGGGCGGAGGGGGCGGGCCGCACCGGGTGCCACACCCTGGAGGGGTGTCAGGCCGTGGCCCCCCCTCCGCGAATGAAGAGGACTGTAGCGTGCGGCATTATGATAGCGCGGTAACAGGGAGGCAGCGCTTGCGGCAGTCTAGGTAAAGCTGAAGCGTGGCTTTTTAGGGGGGGGGGGGGGGGTGACTCGTGCGAGCCGCCCGTACCCATACCCGGGACCGCAATTATCCCCTTCTCTGTGGCAGCGCAGCGCCCGCGGCTCTGATAGATACGGCTGTGTGACTGTCTGACACTGACAGTCACACAGCCTAGGAGCGTGAAGCTGCAGCCGCCTCCCCCTGTGCTGTGCTGCCTGTGTGTGAGTGTAACACGCGGCGCGCTGATAATCATCTGTCTGACAGCATTATGGGTCTGAAGACAAGGGGGGTGTGTGCACTATTGTAAGGGGGGGTGTTCTGTATATGAGGGGGGGGGGGGGGTTTTGTATATGAGGGGGGTTCTGTATTCTGGGGGGGTTCTGTATTGTGTGGGGGGGGGATGTTCTGTATATGAGGGGGGTTTTGTATTCTGGGGGGGTTCTGTATTGTGTGGGGGGGGGATGTTCTGTATATGAGGGGGATTTTGTATTCTGGGGGGGTTCTGTATTGTGTGGGGGGGGATGTTCTGTATATGAGGGGGGTTTTGTATTCTGGGGGGGTTCTGTATTGTGTGGGGGGGGGGGATGTTCTGTATATGAGGGGGGTTTTGTATTCTGGGGGGGTTCTGTATTGTGTGGGGGGGGATGTTCTGTATATGAGGGGGGTTTTGTATTCTGGGGGGGTTCTGTATTGTGTGGGGGGGGATGTTCTGTATATGAGGGGGTTTTTGTATTCTGGGGGGGTTCTGTATTGTGTGGGGGGGGTGTTCTGTATATGAGGGGGGTTTTGTATTCTGGGGGAGTTCTGTATTGTAGGGGGATGGTATCTGTATAGGGGGGTTCTGTATTCTGGGGGGGTGTTCTGTATTGTAGGGGGTGGTTCTGTATATGAGGGGGGATTCTGTATTCTGGGGGGGGTTCTGTATTGTGGGGGGTGTTCTGTATTGTAGGGGGTGGTTTCTGTATATGAGAGGGGTTCTGTATTCTGGGGGGTTCTGTATTGAGGGGGGGGGGGGTGTTCTGTATTGTAGGGGGTGGTATTTGTATAGGGGGGGGTTATGTATATGAGGGGGGTTCTGTATTGTGTGGGGGAGTCCTGTATTGTAGAGGGGTGGTATCTGTATAGGGGGGTTCTGTATTCTGAGGGGGTTCTGTATTGTGGGGGGGGGGGGGTGTTCTATATTGTAGGGGGTGGTATTTGTATAGGGGGGGGTTATGTATATGAGGGGGGTTCTGTATTGTGTGGGGGAGTCCTGTATTGTAGAGGAGTGGTATCTGTATAGGGGGGTTCTGTATTCTGAGGGGGTTCTGTATTGTGGGGGGGGGGTGTTCTATATTGTAGGGGGTGGTATTTGTATAGGGGGGGGTTATGTATATGAGGGGGGTTCTGTATTGTGTGGGGGAGTTCTGTATTGTAGAGGGGTGGTATCTGTATAGGGGGGTTCTGTATTCTGAGGGGGTTCTGTATTGTGGGGGGGGGGTGTTCTGTATTGTAGGGGGTGGTTCTGTATATGAGGGGGGATTCTGTATTCTGGCGGGGTTCTGTATTGTGGGGGGGTGTTCTCTGTATAGGGGGTGGTTCTTTATATGAGGGGGGGGTTCTGTATTGTGGGGGTGTTCTGTATTGTAGGGGGGTCTGAACTGTAGGGAGGGGTCTGCACTGTAGGGAGGGGTCTGCACTGTCCAGAGGTGCAGTCTAATGTAAAGGGGTGCAGTGTAATGTAAAGGGGTCCAGAGGTGCAGGATGCTGTGTAATGTAAAGGGGCCAGAGGTGCAGGGTGCTGTGTAATGTAAAGGGGCCAGAGGTGCAGGGTGCTGTGTAATGTAAAGGGGCCAGAGGTGCAGGATGCTGTGTAATGTAAAGGGGCCAGAGGTGCAGGGTGCTGTGTAATGTAAGGGGTCCAGAGATGCAGGGTGCTGTGTAATGTAAGGGGTCCAGAGATGCAGGGTGCTGTGTAATGTAAGGGGTCCAGAGATGCAGGGTGCTGTGTAATGTAAGGGGTCCAGAGATGCAGGGTGCTGTGTAATGTAAGGGGTCCAGAGATGCAGGGTGCTGTGTAATATAAAGGGGTCCAGAGGTGCAGGGTGCTGTGTAATGTAATGGGTTCAGAGGTGCAGTGTAATGTAAAGGGGTCCAGAGGTATAGGGTGCTGTGTAATGTAAGGGGTCCAGAGATGCAGGGTGCTGTGTAATCTAAAGGGATCCAGAGGTGCAGGGTGCTGTGTAATGTAAGGGGTCCAGAAGTGCAGTGTAAGGTAAAGGGGTCCAGAGGTGCATGGTGCTGTGTAATGTAAAGGGGTGCAGGGTGCTGTGTAATGTAAAGGGGTGCAGGGGTGCAGGGTGCTGTGTAATGTAAAGGGGTCCAGGGGTGCAGGGTGCTGTGTAATGTAAGGGGTCCAGAGATGCAGGGTGCTGTGTAATGTAAAGGGGTCCAGAAGTGCTGTGTAATGTAAAGGGGTCCCGTGGTGCAGTTGTGGAGAGGGGGTACACAGTAGTGACAAAGAGATATTGAAGGATGCAGGGGGCACAGTGGGGTGTTTTTACATTTTACCGTGGGGGGGGGGGGTGCCAGATATTGGATCCGCCCCGGGTGCCAAATGTTCTAGGTACGCCCCTGGCGATGAGAACTGTTTGATGGAAGCAGGAGATTATACACCTACCTATTTACCCTTCCACCCCTCCAACTTCTTTTCTACTATGTTTTGCAAATAAATCTTAGAAAACGAAGTGTATCGTGTGGACATTGGAATTCTTCTGGCTCTCTTTTATTACCCTGGACAGCGAGAAGAGGTAACATGCCGCCCGAAATACGCAGCAGCTCCTTCGGGGGTTAGTGCTACATATATCAAAAGGTGTTTCCCAGTGCTAAATGTTTCATCCAACTCCTAGATGTCTGCATTTGTATATTTCAAGAGACAATATAAAGAAACAATAGTACTAAAAAAGCACTTGTGGGTTTAACCAATCTTTTTATTTTTTTTATTTTTATAATTCTCCTTTGAGAGGGGTGTGGAAGGGGGTGTGTCATATGCCTACATGCACAACATTTTCATAATCCCCCTCCACCAAATTATTTGGGTCAGTGCACAAAGCAAGGTGCATAAAGACATAGATGAGCGAGTTTGTGGTGGAGAAACTTGACTGGTCCTGACCTCAACCCGATAGAACACCTTTGGGATGAATTAGAGTGGAGACTGCAAGCCAGGCCTTTTTGTCCAACATCAGTGCCTGACCTCACAAATGTGCTTCTGGGAGAATGGTTAAAAATTACTATAGACACACTCCTAAACCTTGTGGACGGCCTTCCCAGAAGAGTTGAAGCTGTTATAGCTGCAAAGGGTGGGCCAACTCAATATTGAACCCTACAGACTAATAGGTAGATTCAGAAAGAGTTAGGCCGGCTTTTCAGTAGATAAGCCGACCTAACTCAGAATCTACGCCGACTTATGTTTAATCGTATGCTCAAACAGAGATACACTTAAACATATCTAAGATAGGACGGCTTGCGCCGTCCTATCTTAGATTGCAATATTTTGGTTGGCCGCTAGGTGGCGCTTCTATTGCGGTCGGCGTAGAATATGTAAATGAGGGGATACGCCGATTCACGAACGTACGCCAGGCCGACGCAGTACTTTTACGCCGTTTACGTAAGAGATAGGCCGCATAAAGTTAGAGCTAGGCTCTAGTGGAATAGTAATGTCAAGTATGGCCGCTGTTCCCGCTGCAAAATTCGAAATTTTTACGTCGTTTGTGTAAGTCGTCCGCGAATCGGGATTTACGTAGTTTACGTCCACGTCGAAATCAATAGGCCCGTGCGGCGTACGTAACCACAATGCACACTGGGAAATGTAGTCGCCCGGCGCATGCGCAGTGACAAAAAACGTCAAAAACGTGAGGTCAAGCCTCATTACCATGAAACACGCCCCCCCCCCAACCCATTTGAATTAGGCGCCCTTACGCCCGCCGCGTTTACACTACGCCGCCCTAAGTAAGAAGGCAAGTACTTTGTGAATCATGTACTTGCCTCTCTTACTTAAGGCGGCGTAGTGTAAACACGCTAGGCTACGCCGTCTTAAAATAGCGCGGCCGTACCTGAATCTACCTATAAGACTGGGATGTCATCAGGGCTCAAGTCCTGCGGGAACGCGTGGGAACGGAGTTCCTGCACTTTTTTCACAGCAGGAACTCAGTTCCCTTTGCAGGACTAGAGCAGCCAAACCGCCCGAGCCAATCCTTCACTAAGCGGCGATGCCCAGCTCGAGTAACTGTCAGGGGCAGGCGAACCTTAATAATCCTTTATGTTACTGGCCGCCTCCTGTATATGGATTCATCGGGTAGTGTGCGGGTATTCCATCACTTCCTCGATGCCGCAATGTCTCCTGGGAGACATTGCAGAGGTCTGCCGCAAGTTATCGCAGGATTTAGAAAGAACTTGCGGTTTAGTAATTATGCACATAAGCGTATCATTTTTTTTTTTTGGTGGGGGAGTGGATCTTGGGTGTGAGTTCCCACACTTTTTTCTCCAGGACTTGACCCCTGGATGTCATGTAAAGGCAGGTGTCCCAATACTTTTGACAGTATAGTGTACTTCTGCTAATAGGTGTCCCTTGTTTCCATCTCAGAAAGTTGGGAGCTACGCTCTTTTGAGTCTGATGTATGTGTAGCGCTACCCCCTCAGGAGCCGCTGATTATTATGGGATCAGCGTATTAAGTTACCTCTATGTGATGTCTAGGGGTGAAGGTAGTGAGTAGAGCAGTAATTGAATGTCCAATCGGTAGATGAAGTTTTCTGAATGCTTTATTTCTTGGTCCAACACGACCAACATTAACTTGAGGTAGACAGGAAAGGTTGATGAAATAAAGGAAACTTTGCAGTATCAGGCTTTGGATAGATAAAAGCAATCCTGCTATTCTGTAAGTTGCATCAATACAACGCCACTCCAGCCAGAGTGGGTGAAGTGACTTCGGACAGACCTCTGCCACAGGCCTGGCAGCCTCTTAAGGTTGCTGGGAGGAACAAGTCTCTGCCACAGACTTGGCTCTGATTGAAAATTGGTGCCTCTGCCACAGGCCTAATGCAAGATTTGAGTTGAACAGCAGAGCAAATCCTCCCAGTAAATTGTACTAGGGTCACTGGTTGACAGTGTAAGTGTACCTGTCAATGTTCCGGTCACCAGATCCCCGATGGTTCGTTCAAGCCCTTTTGTATAACCTGCCTCCGGGTTCTCCTCAAGCCAATCCCCCACCGAACGGCATACAGCCTGGGATCTTCTGAGTAGATGTGGGGACCCAGTAAGTCACTGGGGCCCCTTGGTAGCATCAGTTGCTCCAGGCCAGGAGGGCCCAGAGTCAGAAACTCCATGTGGCGTGCGACCCCAGGCAAGGTAGGCCATAGTGGTGGGCCCCGCGATGTGCGCACACCCTAAAGGTGGGTGCCGCACCTGGAACCAGGAACCCGCAAAGAACCCAGAACAACGGCCTCCGCCACAGAAATACTCCTCCCCAGCATGCCCCGCGAGGGAAAACTCCTCCAATTGGCTGCTAAGAGGAAGCCGCTCCACCTGGACCTCTCTGGCGCCACCTGCCGCCCAGAGATGAAACTGCATCCCTGGAACGCAGACTGACCCACAGAACAATCCCGATTTGGTGACAGCCAAATTGAACACAATTAAGAATGAGAGCAACTTATCTCTCTCATTCTCCCACTAACTTTAGTGTAGTGCCCTTCCTGAAAGTAAAGGGGGCGCTACATATGGACCACTGTAAACCATGAGGGGTATTTACTAAGGCTGGAGCAGCTGTGGGATTCTAGCTTTCATTTTCAAAGCTTAAAGGGGTTGTAAATTAATTTTTTTTCCCCTAAATAGCTTCCTTTACCTTAGTGCAGTCCTCCTTCACTTACCTCATCCTTCCATTTTGCTTTTAAATGTCCTTATTTCTTGTGAGAAATGCTCACTTCCTGCTCTTCTGCCTAACTCCACACCGTAATGCAAGGCTTTCTTCCTGGTGTGGAGAAAGCCTCTTGGGGGAGGGGGCGAGCAGGAGTGTCAGGACGCCCACTAACACACAGCTCCTTTCTCTATCTGCAAAGTAGAGAGTGTCCTGACTTGCCTGCTCGCCCCCTCCCCCCTCAAGAGGCTTTCTCCACACCAGGAAGAAAGCCTTGCATTACTGTGTGGAGTTACAGACAGAAGAACAGGAAGTGAGGATTTCTCAGAAGAAATAAGGACATTTAAAAGCAAAATGGAAGGATGAGGTAAGTGAAAGGGGACTGCACTAAGGTAAAAAAAAAGCTAATTAGGGAAAATGTTTTTTTCCTTTACAACCCCTTTAACCACCTCACCCCCAAAGCATTTGCCCCCTTAATGCCCAGACATTTTTTTGGGCGATTCGGCACTGCATCACTTTGACTGACAATTTCGCAGGAGTGCCAGTTTATTTCCAGTAACCCCCTTCGGGGATTAGCGCTACACACAGCAGAGAGAAAGGGAGAACAAAGCAAAAATGTAAGTCATTTGGACTTGGGTGTCGTCTTTGGGGAAAGTGTGACTAGCCCCAGGGCTTGAGAGAAAGGAGTTCAGATTTTTGTCTTTTCTTCCTCTGAGGTATGACACAAATTGATAGAAGAGACGGCACTGTGTCAGCACTAGCAGTCTTATGTTAAAGAACAGTATATAGTTTGATGAAGGACATACAGCTTCGTTGGAAACGTTTAAAGTAAAGTTTTGTTAACCCCCTTAACGCCCGCCGCACGACTATTTACGTCCGCAAAATGGCACGGACAGGCAGAAGGGCGTATACATACGTCCTTGCCTTCTAGCGGGTGGGGGGTCCGATCGGGACTCCCCGTTGCGGGCGGATTCCCACGGGGAGCGATTCGGGACGACGGCGCGGCTATTCGTTTATAGCCGCTCCGTCGCGATCACTCCCCGGAGCTGAAGAACGGGGAGAGCCGTGTGTAAACACGGCTTCCCCGTGCTTCACTGTGGCGGCGTATCGATCGAGTGATCCTTTTTATAGGGAGACTCGATCGATGACGTCAGTCCTACAGCCACACCCCCCCCCACATTTGTGAACCCTAACTCCTACAGCGCCCCCTGTGGTTAACTCCCAAACTGCAACTGTCATTTTCACAATAAACAATGCAATTTAAATGCATTTTTTGCTGTGAAAATGACAATGGTCCCAAAAATGTGTCAAAATTGTCCGAAGTGTCCGCCATAATGTCGCAGTCACGGAAAAAATCGCTGATCGCCGCCAATAGTAGTAAAAAAAAAATAATTAATAAAAATGCAAAAAAACTATCCCCTATTTTGTAAACGCTATAAATTTTGCGCAAACCAATCGATAAACATTTATTGCGATTTTTTTTACCAAAAATAGGTAGAAGAATACGTATCGGCCTAAACTGAGGAAAAAAAATGTTTTTTATATGTTTTTGGGGGATATTTATTATAGCAAAAAGTAAAAAATATTGCATTTTTTTCAAAATTGTCGCTCTATTATTGTTTATAGCGCAAAAAATAAAAACCGCAGAGGTGATAAAATACCACCAAAAGAAAGCTCTATTTGTGGGGAAAAAAGGACGTCAATTTTGTTTGGGAGCCACGTCGCACGACCGCGCAATTGTCTGTTAAAGCGACGCAGTGCAGAATTGTAAAAACGCCTTTGGGCATTTAGCAGCATATTGGTCCGGGGCTTAAGTGGTTAAAGCAACTGGGTGTGACACTTCCTTATCGAAGGGGAGGGCTGAGAACTAAATGCGTGGCTGGCTATGTTATGGTGGATTGTCTACTGGAAGAAGGTCTGGGAACGATACTTGTTGGGTTGGCTTCTAGCGCTTTCCATTGTCGCGTAGACACAGTTTGTGTGTGGTAGTTCACATACTCACTGGAGGAGGGCCAAGTATGATCTGGGACAAGTGGTCCCTGTATCCAAACATAGCGCTTCCCCCTATTCCTGCACAGCCAGGCAACACACGTTTCCAGTTTGCATCCACACAATAAATCGGTCCATGAGCTTGTTTGTGTTTTTTGGGTGGAAAACAACTTGGATAGAAATTATGGGATGCACAACTTGACTTGAAAAAACTACCGATTAGGGCAAACTTCCTTCTCTATTTACAAAAATAAAGATCCTAGACTGTACTTCCTCTGAAATAAACGCAGTCTCTATGGATACGTATGTAGCGCTACCCCCTCAGGAGCCGCTGGTTAGATTTGGGACGGCATGCTATGTTACCTCTATGATGTGTCTAGGGATGATGATGATGATGATGCAATAACGGAATGTCCAAACAGCAGGGTGTCGTTTTCTGTGCTTTTATTTCCTGCCCAACATGGCAAACAGTTAACTTGAGGTAGATAGAAATAGGTTGGTGAAAGGAGAATTTGCAGATTCAGGCCTATGGATAACGGAAGCAGTCCTGCCTACAATAGGACTTTAACTCACGTCGCCACTCCAGCTGGAGTGGGTATAGTGTACCTGGACAGGCCTCTCACACCGACCTGGCAGTCAGAGTATCACTTAGAACAGGGGTGTCCAAACTTTTTTCAAAGAGGGCCAGATTTGATTAAGTGAACATGCGTGAGGGCCGACTATTTTGCCTGACATTCTTTGAACCATTAAAATTCTGTCTAAGTGTGTTCGTCTGAGCACGAATACACTGCCCAACAAGAATTCTCTTGCCTTTGTGGCTGTGTGTGGTGAAGAGATGAGCTTGGGCGTGTTGTGTTATTTGGATATACTGTATATATTTTATTTGTGGCCCCAACGAATACCAGAGCGCTGCTTAGGACTAAGGATGAGCTTGGGCGTGTTATTTGGATATACCGTATTTATAGGCGTATAACATGCACAGGCTTACCATTGCCATGAATGCAGCCTTACCATTGCCATGAATGCAGCCTTACCATTGCAACCAATGCAGCCTCACATGTGCCACAAATGCAGCCTTACCATTGCTATCAGTGCAGCCTGAACGATGCCCATCTGCAGCCTCGGAGGGCAGAGGGAGGGGGCGGAATGAGTGCCGACAGATTACAAACAGGAGAATGTCTTGTTTACCCTGTGGCCTCTTTAATACAAAGTCCTGCCTCCTATGATAGACAGAACAGTTGTCCAATGGCATCCCAGGAGACAGGACTTCTAATAGAAACGCTGCTGAGTAAAGAGGAGATTCTCTTCATGTAATCTGACGGCGCTCGTCCTGCCCCCTCCCTGTCCCCTCCAAGGCAGCGCCAATAAATACAGTATATACCTTTTGTGGCCCTGGGGGCCACCAACAATATATATCCAAATCCCCAGGGGGGGCATATTAAATCAACAGGGGGGCCGCATTTGGCCCCCGGGCCTGACTTTGGACATGCCTGACTTAGAACTTCTGCGAAGGAACAAGTCTCTGCCACCGACTTGGCTCTAATGGAATTGGAAATGGAACCTCTGCCACAGGCCCTTTTACCCAGGAACGTGGATAATAAGGCGAATCCTCTCAGCAAATATAATTTGCCTGAATCTCCCTCAGGTAGACTTCTTGGTTTTAGGGGTCACCGACTGACAAGTTGCAGCATTCAACTTCTCAGTGTCCGGCCACCCAGATCCCCGATGGATTGTCTAAGCCCTGTTGGATCACCTGCCTCTGGGCTCACCTCAGACCGACTCCCCACGGAACAGCATAACTCGCTTGGGATCCTTTTCATGAAGTGTGGAGACCCAGCAAGTCACTGGGGCTCCTTTGCAGCTTTAGTTGCTCTGGGCCATGAGGGCCCAGAGTCAGGAACTCCGCGTAGCACGTGCGCCCCGGTAGGCAATCTCGCCGGGGCCCGTGATTGTGCGCACACCCTAAAGGTGGGTGCCGCACCTCGAACCAGGAACAGGCGAAGAACCCCACAAAATGGCGTCTGCCTGAGAAATACCCTTCCCCAGCATGCCCCGCGAGGGAAACACTCCTCTGATTGGCTGCTGGAGGAAGGCGCCTCCGCCCGGACCCCTCTGGCACCACCTGCTATCCAAAGATGGAACGGTATCTTTGGAACACAGAATGGAACCACAGAACAGCCCAGCAGGACTGGAGGAGACCCTATCTCCTGATTTCAGCATTGGTGTCACTGCTATAAGACACCAACAAAGTCGGAGACACAGTGGGTAACACTACCCGTGATTATAGTTCCCATTAAAAGTCCCCACTACAGTTTTCAGATCAGCAGATGACCTTGATCAAGAGCACCTAAGGCTGCATTCACACCTTGGCGTACAAAATCGCGGCGTTTTGTCCCGCGAATTGCGGCAACAAATTGCAGCGTTTTGTACAGCGATTTGCGGCGACAAAACGCTGCGATTGTGAATGCAGCCTTACCCCCTCTATGGAGATGGTTCACATCTCCTATGCCGAACGCCGAAAGCCGCCTGAAAAAAAGGTCCGGGACTTGTTTTCAGGGGGCAGGCGTACGGCGTTCGGCGTTCAGCGTGGAGATGTGAACCATCTCCATAGAGGGCAATGTGAAATCATCCCTCCAGCGTCTCAGGGGCGGCTGCGGCGTCGCACTACAGGCGTATATACGCCTAGGTGTGAATGGGGGATAAGTTGGCTGTTCAGAAATCCCCCAGCATTGCCACTCACCCCCCCCCCCCACCAAGGAGTAAGAGAAGGAATAAAAATAGAGAATATATAGAAGGGAGAGGAAAAGAGGGGGAGGGAGATAGAAAAATGGAGAGAAAGAATAGGAGAAAAAACAAAAAAGATGGTTAGAGAGAGGGATAGGGAAAAAAAATTAGGATAGCCAGAGATAAAAAGGGAAAGAATGGAGAAGAAAGAGTGGTACATCCTAAAATGTACCATGTGAGGTTTTAATACTGTACGAGTAGAAGGGACTCACGGAGCGCTAAATTTCCATAGGTTAGGGTCGCAAATTGCTTGTCTTGCCATGGGTGCTGACAACCCACACTACGAAAATAATTTTACCGTTGGGGGTCATCACGTTGGGGTAGCGCTACATAAATAAAGCCAGCGGTAGAGGAAGCAAGTGGCTTTTTAGAAAATGCACCACACCTGCAGGATATAATAGGCGTCTATGGCAAAGTGCAGCTAACCAGCGGGAAAACCACAGGTACACTATGCCCAGGGGCAGACTGACCATTCGGGCTCTCGGGCACTGCATCAGGAATGTCAGCCTCAGTAAGTAAAATATTTTTTTTCTTTTACATCTGTCCCTGACCCTGAAATGTCCCTTACCGACATCCTTATGGTCTAAAAATCCCAAGATTATAGCTGCCCTGCCTCTCCAGTTCCTTCTCAGTGTGTCTGTAAGTGTATTCTGTGTGTACTGTGTGTCTATGTGTATTCTGTGTGTCTGTATGTGTATTCTGTGTGTACTGTGTGTCTGTATATCTACTGTATGGGCCAGATTCACAAAGCACTTACGCCGACATATATCAAGTTACGCCGACATAAGTGCAAATGTGCGCCGTCGTATCTGTGCGCGGGACCCACAAAGTAAGATACGCCCAAAAACAGGCTTCATCCCGCCGACGTAACTTGCCTACGCCAGCGTAGGGTGGGCGCACATTTACGCTGGACACATGGTGGCGCTGCCATTGATTAGCCATTCAAATATGCAAATGAGGAAAATATGGCGATTTACGAACCTGCACGCGCCCAACGCAGGCTACGAGAGGTGCGCATAAGTTGTACTTCCGGCGTAAAGTTAAGCCCCATAAAGGAGGTGTAACTCAGCAGCAGACATGTAAAGGTCTGCATCAGGGAACACAAGCTGGCGTAATTTACGTTGGACGTGTGTCTGGATGGGCGTAGGCAGTGATCCAACGTATCTTAGGCAGTTGTTCCGACGTGGTTGTGAGCATGCGCACGGGGATGCGTCCACGTCATGATGCATGTCTGGCTCTCAAACCATCATTTGCATGGGGTCACGCCTCATTTGCATGGGGCAAGCCCACTTCCACCTACGCCAACCTGCGCCTTAGAAACATACACCACACCGACGCAGCATTGGGAGCACTGGCTTCATGAATTCCATGCTTGCCTCTCCGCGCTGCGTGGGCGTAGCGTACATTGGTTTGCACTACGGCGGCGTACTGTGCGCCCGCTCTCTGTGAATCTGGGCCTATGTGCGTATACTGTATGG
Organism: Rana temporaria; assembly: GCF_905171775.1. Lineage (NCBI taxonomy): Eukaryota > Metazoa > Chordata > Amphibia > Anura > Ranidae > Rana > Rana temporaria. The sequence continues at coordinate 505,390,152 of NC_053490.1, forward strand.
CCCCATAATCTCCTATTGCCCGGGGGCCCCATAAGTCGTCAGTCCGCCGCTGACTGTGCCGCAATAGACCGCAGACCATCAGTGTAAAAGCAGCCTTAGGCCCCTTTCACATGATCGGTCCTACCCAATCGGACGCTCTATTCACCTCTATGGAGCAGCAGATGTAAACAGACTTGTGTTCGTTTACACCTGCCTACCTCTAATCCAATCTGCCAAAAAAAAAAAAAACACAGAAGTGGATCTGACCCCTTCTATCTGATTGGATCGGAGGGCCCATAGAGTAGAGTGTCTGCTTTGCATATGCAGACTGGACACAGACCTGTCATCTGCCCACTCCACTCATTGTGGCCCGTGACTGGTTACCAAGTCGCTTAAGTGGCCCTCTGCCTTTAAAAGGTTGGGAACCCCTGGTTTACAAACCACTTACCCCTTTAGGCCCCTCCCACTGGCAGCATAATTTGGCCACACCCACCACTATCCCAACCGTCTCCTCCATTTAGATTGGGCATAGTCAGTAGAATGTCCCCAGATTTTATTTGAAAAATCTGGTTAAATTTGTGAAAGGAGAAGTTTTCTACTCTTATTAGCATGTTCCTTGTGTAGCGCTCACCCCCGCAGGAGCCGTTGGATAAAATATGGATGGCGTGTTACCTTCTGTGATGCGTCTAGCGGTATGATGATGATGAGCAATGACGGAATATCCAAACAGCAAGGTGTCTTTTTCTGTGCTTTTATTCTTGCCCAACACGGCAACAGTGAACTTGAGGTAGATAGAATAAAGGTTGGTGAAAAGGAGAATTGCGGATTCAGGCCTAAAAACGACGGAAACAATCCTGCCGGAGTGGGTGTAGTGTTCCTGGACAGGCCTCTAACACCGACCTGGCAGCCAGGGTATCACTCAGAACCTTGAGAAGGAATAAGCCTCTGCCACAGACTTGGGTGAAAAATGGAAATTGTAGTGGAACCTCTGCCACAGGCCCCTTACTCTAGGGCAGCCATCACTAAATGGCGAGTCCAGCCCGAGTGATGCTTCTCCCCAGACCGCCAGTGTAATTGTAAATGTCAGCGCTGGTTTGCTGGGACAGTGGGTTTCCCCAGCAACCAGTGACGCTGCGTGTGTGCGTGCTCCCGCCCCCTGCTCCTCACCGCAGGTCTCGGAGTTGACACGGGCCGTGAGTAGGGGTGTGACGTGCGTGCCCTGTCCTCCTGCTGCTCGCGGAGCCCGGCTCTCCCTGCGAGTAGGAGCGTGACATCAACTGCGCACCATGCCCCTCGCGGTTCCTGAGTCCTGGCAATCTTGCGGCTTCCGCCAATTCGTTATTTCAGTTGTAACCTCCTGCATGCAAGGTATGTGGGTCACATGCACTGATCACGAATGAGTATATATTTTTTTTTTGTGCTCACTGCTGGGTATATTTTGTTAAAGGTCAGGCTGATGAGCACCTTTTTTATGTTAAGGGGCACTCTGATGGACACATTTTATTGTAAGGGGCACGCTAATGGTTATATTTTTAATGTGCACACTGATGGGCATATTTTGTTAAGGGGCACGCTGATGAACACGTTTTGTTGTGCCCCTTAACATAAAAGGTCCCCCATCAGTGTGACCCTTATTTTATGTTAGGGGGCACATTTTGTTTTAAGGGGCACTCTGATGGTCAGGTTTTACGTTAAGGGGCACGTTTTGTTGTGTCCTTTAGAGTGCCCCTTAATATAAAATTTGCACATTAGAGTGTCCCTTAATATAAAATGTGCCCATGGGCAAATTTTATGTTAAGGGACACGCTGTTGGACATATTTTATGTGAAGGGGCCCTCTGATGGGCAATTTTATGGTAAGGGGCACGTTTTGTTGTGCCCATCAGAGTGCCCCTTAACATAAAATATGCCCATCAGCGTGACCCTTATTTTATGTTAAGGGGACTCTAATGGGGACATCTGATATAAGGAGGCACACTGATAGGAATGCCTGATGTAAAGGGGCACTGTAATAGGGACACCTGATGTAAAGGAGCTCTGTGATGGGGACACCTGATTTAATCTAATTTACATTCACAGAGTATTATCAGAGCGTGTGGAGGAAACCGTAAGAAAAGCACCAGAGAATGCGGCTTACACCAAAAAAGGGAAGAAAGACATGTACAATCGTTAATGGCACAGACTTGTGATTCGACCTCGGCCTTAAAAAAAATAAAAATTTAGTGACCGGACCTCCTTGAATTTTAATTCATTACCCCTGCTCTAGGGTGACCAGACATCCCCAGTTTCAGGGGACAGTCCCCGGATTGAGGGCACTGTCCCTGGATCAAGTCTGTCCCAGGTTTTGTCACCGGATTGGATTTGAACAGGGGCCGAGGCAAATTCAAAGACAGTCAGTGCAGAATTAAAAAAATATATATATTCTGAATTGCACACCCCGGCTCCACCGCAGAGAGGCAGCTGGGCTCAGCTGACAGTGCCCAGCAGCAGGAACAGAGGGCAAGCGGATCCGATCGTAGGGCTGCCAGCGCCTTTAAAGCTTCTACACAGGAGTGCTTTGGAGGGTGTCTGAATAGACTACATTGCACTTACAGTGTCTGTCTCTCTGGTATCATGGATGGTATCATAACTCACAGGCAGCAGGCACTCCATCATGGCTCTGGCTGGCTCTGTCACAGTGTGTCACATAACATGTCTGCTGGGTGCCGATTTTGTTAACTTATTGGTCATATGTATCAGCACCCAGCAGCCATGTCATGTGACACCCTGTGACAGAGCCATGATAAAGTGCCTGCTGCCTGTGAGTTATCATAATGCTGATGATGTCAACCAGTTGCTGATCGCCTGATAGCAGATTTACAACTACAGGAAGGCCGCGCTGCACAGGATCACCTATATACATAATCCTGCATATCTGGGTATGGGAGCCAGTCAGAGGCTGATTGTTATGTTCAAAGACAGAACTGTAGTCTGCTTATGTAAACAAGGCAGATTGCCGTTCTGTCAGTATGGAAGACATCCTGTGTTCCTGCAAAGCAGGTACAGGGATCTATGTCTTCCCTTAGTAAAAGCATCTCCCCACAGTGAAAAAAAAACACTTGTTGGCACACATTTAACCCTTTGATTGCCCTAGATCAGTGGTTCTTAACCTGGGTTCGATCAAACCCCAGGGGTTCGGTGAGTGAGTCTTGGGGGTTCGGCAGAGGTAACACAGGGCCGCTGGTACAAGGCAGGGGTGGACAGGTGCCCTGGGCGATACCATTTCGTATAGGAGGGGGGGGCGTAGCTGCAGGTGAAGCTCTGCCGTGGCCGCTAGCACTGTACAAATTGCAGCGCGCGACTGGGGTTGTAAGCATTTCGTTTTTCGCATAGATATTTGGGAGCATTTCCCAAGATACATTTATACGTCAGACAGAGTGCTTTGAAGGCGATTCTGTCTTTCACTGGCAGCCAGTGAAGGCTTCTCAGTGAGGGGGAGATAGATTCCCAAGGTTTTTTTCCAGTCACAAGACGCGCGGCCGTATTCTGAACGACCTGCAAGTGAGTGATTTGGTACTTTGGGAGTCCAAGGTAAAGGGCATTAGCATAGTCAAGTCTGGAGTTGACAATTGTTCCCACCACGACTGCTATGTCTTCTTTGGGAATAAATGGAAAAAGTCTGCGTAGTAGGCGCAGCAGATGATGGGAACCGCTGACTACTGACCCCATTTGTGCATCCCATTGTCATGTAGGTGTCAAAGATGACTCCGAGACTTTTGACTTTGGTGCTAGGGGCGATGATTTTTCCCAGAATGGGTGAAGGTGTCCAGGGTGTTTCCGATTGATTCTTTCGATTGGCGTGAAACAGGAGAAGTTCTGTTTTCGATCCGTTGAGTATAAGATAACTCTTTGACATCCAGTTCTCTATCAAAGAGAGGCATTTCTCTAGACCGAGACGATGATCCTTTTTGTTGCAGATGCGAAAAGTACAATTGTATGTCATCCGCATAAGAGTGGTAGAGCAGCTTTTGGCTGCTGATGATTTCAAAAAGAGGGCGAAGATAGATATTAAACAGTACCGGCGACAAAGAGGATCCTTGGGGGACACCGCATGACACCGTGCGTTTTTCAGAGGTGAACGATCCCAGTCTCACCACTTGTGATCGGTTTTCCAAAAAGGAGGAGAACCAAGATAGGTCACATTCTGCGACTCTGGCCACTTCCGATAGCCGAGTCAGCAATAGTTTGTGGTCTTCCGTGTCAAAAGCTGCACTGAGGTCCAAGAGTACTAGAAGACAAGATTCTCATTCGTCTGCGGCCTCGAGAACATCATCCCATATTTTGAGCAATGCGGTTTCCATACCGTGCCCTGGACGGAAACCTGATTGAAAAGGATCGAGCAAATTATGGGTGTCTAAATGCTGTTGCAGCTGTTGTACCACCACTTTCTCCATTACCTTGGAGAAGATGTTCAGGCCTGTTATGAGACGACAGTGTTCAGGGTCTTTGGGGTCATGGGTGGGTTTCTTTAAAATGGGTTTGATACCTTGTTTCAACAGGGTGGGCACTGAGCCCTCCCTGAATGACTGGTTAATCAGTTGCTTGATAGGTGGTGCCAGAATATCGGCACATTCCTTTAGCAGTTTCGTGGGGATAATATCATTAGGCACTGTGCTATTACGCAGGGCGCTGATGATATTTTTTGTGGCCTCGATGGAGATGGGTTTTAGAGTGAACCTAGTTAATTGCGGCTGATTTTTATGGGCGTTTGGCGGTTGACTAAGGGAGGGATTGAGGGGGGTACTGTTTTGCTGAATGCTTTCACGGATCCTTTCAATTTTGTTAATGAAGTGATCCGATAATTCATTGCAAAATTCTTGGGTATCAGAATTGGGGGCTTCAAGACAGACTGAATTCATGGTCTGGGTGACCAGCTTGAAGAGTTTGCGGGGGCGGTTTAGGGCATTTGTGATGATCTTGGAAAAATGATTTTTTTTTTTGGCCTTGAAAATTTCTTTGTGGTATTTTTTTGTTATTTCCTTGTAGATGGCGTGGTTTTCGTCTGTAGTGCTGTTTTTCCAAGCTGCTTCTGCTCTTCTGCGTTCTTGCTTAAACAACGCCAGCTGGTCGTTAAACCAGCTGGAGTTGTATTTCCAGCTGCAGGTTTTGCGTTTGGGCGCTACTGAGTCGGCTGACTGTAGTAGAGCTATGTTAATGGCATCCAGAGTTTCCGTGGCTAACTGATGTGAATTAATGTATTTTACTTAATTCCCTAATGTTGTTTTGAAGAGTTCCGAATGGAGCTTCTTCTGAGATCTCGTCCAGTGCATTGTCACTGGTTTTGGTGTATTTGTTAAAGGGGCATTTTTGGTAATCATGAATTTGATTACATGGTGGTCTGTCCATGGTAACGGTTCATTACTTCCAGATCTTGTCTGAAAATAAGATCGAGCATGTGACCAGAAGTATGTGTGGGCCCACATACTAGCTGCTGCAGACCTAGTACTTCCAGGTGGTCAATGCACGCGACGGCTGTTTAGTGTATAAGTGGAAATGAACTCCGTCAATGATGTAAGGAGCTGCGATTTTGGACCCGGTGGTCTATAGCAGAGTAGGATATGGACGGTCTTCTGGGGATTTGTTTGAAGCTGTAGGGAGAGGGTTTCCATGAAGGGAAGTGTGTTTTGACGGACTGGTTTAGTGACCGAGAGGGAACTCTTGTAGATCACTGCCAGGCCTCCTCCTCTTTGCCCCACTCTGTTTTCTGTTATTATGCGATAATTCTCTGGCACCAGTTCATCTAGAATGGTGTTACAGTCGGCTGTAAGCCAGCTTTCTGTAATAAAGAGACAGTCTAAATCGCATTGTAGGATGAGAGCATGAATTTCTACTCAGTGTCTTACTGCCGATCTTGTATTGACCAAAGTGCATGATATGCACTTTGGTTTGGATAAGCCGGTGTAGTGTTTGAATGTCGATGGGTTCTGAACAGTTGTTCCATCCTTAGGGCTTTTTTGGTGGCGTCCGGCAATATTGAGGCCAATGACTTTAGTCCCCAAATAGTTGCTGCCGAATAACTCAGTTTAGTCATAATTGCTGAGGCACTGGGGGGCAGATGCCTATAAGGGGGGGGGGGGGTTTTCATTAGTGCTGGGAGTGACAGTTCAGTGAATCGTACCTCCGTTTGATCCAGAGGAAGGCGAAAAACCCCTGTCCATGCTATGCCAATGTGCCGTGGCAGGGGAAAAAAATCCTTCCTGACCCCCTGGATCAAAAAACTGAACGAGCTGGAAGGGAACATGGTCAGGGATGGGGGGGGGGGGGCCCCCTCTGGTGGTTATAGGGTTAAGGATTAGGTCAGGAGTGAGAGGTAGGGGTATCCCAAAACTACAGGGGTGTACCAAGCTGGCCACCCACTGAGGATTGGTGTGGGGCTGGAGGGCTAAATTGTGAGGTCGGGGCTATTCCAGGGATGCCTGGTGATGGAAAGGGGAGGGGGGGGGATCCGTGCCTTGTTTGGAGAGAATATGGGGGTTTGTGGCGGTTTAAGTGCAATTAGTCACTAGGCCGCGGATGAAGCTGCGGTCTTTCCCAACAAATGCCGCCGCCAGGCGTTCCATGAGGTGGCATGAGGGCCGCCGCTGCGGCTTGTCCTGAAAAGGACGGCCGCAAACAGATTTGGGGTGTGGAACAAACAAGCCCTGTGAGCAGGGGCTTACCTTTTAAGGCTACCGATGCCTGTGGAGGCCCGGAGGGCGCTCGGGGAGGGCAGATCGCAAGTCCAGGGGGAATGAAATGCTGAGGCTAGGGGTGGAAAGCCCTGCCTATCTGATCCAGCAGCCAGACGCCTACTGCTAGGTACGTCCGCTGTTTACCACTGGAGCAGTTCAAGCCCTTGGGAGGAGTCACTCTTTCAGAGACTCAATCCTGAGAGGTCAGGGGAATGTGGAGCTTGATTAAATTGATGTGACGTGCTCTGTAAAATATGCCTGTTTACTCCCCCTATGAAGGAGTCTCTTGGTCCCTTCCAGCAGCGTGCCCTCACTCCACTCACGGCCAGAAGGGTGGGGGACTCGGAGCGCTGCGCAGAGAGCTGTGTGTCGGCGCTGCCTGTGACGAGCTAGAGAGGCAAGGACTAGTCTCGAGGAGCCTGCCTGACTAGTGGAATTTGAACCTAGCAGACAGTGTGCTTAAAAAACAAAACAAAAAAAAACGACTGAACTTGTTCAAAAGTAAGTAGAACCTGTTAAGAGCATATAATTAAATGGCTGGGTTGGGGGGGGGGTGAGGTGACCAGCACTTTATTAATATAAAATGGCAGATAAAAATAAAATAAAAAGATTGTGTTATTTTAAATGAGCCTTCTCTGACTAGCAAAATTTTTTTTATATATATATATATATATAGAACAGAAGGTGTACTGTAGGCCTATAATACACCTCCCGGCGCCAAAATGGACAGAAACTGTACAATAATCAATAACAGAGGATTGTCAATAGATCGATCATCTGTATATTACAGTAAATTAAATTAAAAAAAGCAGCCGTTTAATAAAATACAAACATATAAAAAGAGATTTAAAATCTATAAAAACAGAAGTTGTCAGCATAGAAAAAATCACAAACAGCGCTAATAGTGGTATGTTCTAGCGTAAATCCCAAAAAAGGAACCACTTATACACTCGGTGCAGAATAGAAGAGTGTGTCAGTAAAATAAAGAAAAGTCCATTGATACAGTGTCCGATATAAGGAAGAAATCAGATAGCAAACACCTTCCACCCGAATTCCTTAAAGGGCACCACGTGGGACAAAGTCAGCCCCCTCTGGGGTGCGAACTCACCGCAACACAATGAATACAAGGCGATGTATAATACCTCCAGACTGACAAAACTCTTCAGGTAGGGTAATCAGAAACATCTGCTAATAGTCTCCCAAACAGACCAAAAAAACACAGAGAAATGCCATAGCGTAATTCCGTTTTTAATGGTAATGTAAAACAAGAGCCCCACAGCACAGATTCCCCTCAATCAATGCACGTACATGTAAATAAAATCAATAGCGCAACATAGTCACCATCTCCAAGGACTGGAGTAGCATCATACTGGCCTGGTGTAATCTCGTGGGAGACAGACTGTCCTGGTTCCAGCAGAGGCTCTGGTGGAGCGCATAGGTCACTTCCTGAGCGTCGTGATAAGCCACGCCCTGACGCGTTTCGTCATAGGACTTCGACAGAGGGCGTGACTTCACGACTGCAGACGCTAATATAAATAGGCAAACCCATTGAGCACCGCTCCAATCGCCGTGTAGTGGAGGGCGGGCATTGGTGCTTGTCCCGCCTACCTCTAATCACTGCCAGCATATGGGAACGGGCAAACAACGGTCTCCACAGAATAATCTGTCTCGTACACCACAATGCAGCACAACTACTCAACAGAGCAGAGGGGCAGCATGTGGAGTGATAACAGACCTCAAAATACATCACATCAATACACAATGTATACTAATTATGCAAAGCGGAATAACTCTCAAATGCACAGCTATATCAATAATACAATATATATACATGTTCATGAAAGGCATACTCATGTGACACGAAGCAGCATAAGATCACACTTATTAAAAAACATGTATTGATCAATTAAACATCAATATGTAAAAGCCAAATCAACCAATATATCTATATCAATCAAAAGCATACATACATATATATATAGTAAATATATCTAAATTAAAAAACGGCTTTAAGATGAATATCATATTACAAATATAAATAAGACATTATGTATTGCTACACATACTATAGCCAAAAAAGAAAACATATATATAGATGCTCCATCTTGTGGTGGTTAAGTATATCTACAACTAACCTCAACATCAGGCAGAAGCAGGTCACAAACAGGTTGTTTGCAAAATGCCCCACCATGAGAAGCCAACAAAGAATGCCAGCTAATGGTCAAAAAACAGCTAAAAAAAGGACCATAAATGGGAGGCAAAAGTTGTATGGCAAAAAAATATATATATATATTATCCCATAGAGTCAGTCCCGAAAATATAAAACAGACTCACAAATCGATAATCTCTCAATAATCACTAATAAAACAGTTGATATCTAAATCAATATTAAGGCCCTTCGGGGCCAGAGTGTCAGCCGAAATTATCCATTGGGTCTCTCTTTTTGATAAGTCCCTCACCAAATTAGAGCCCCTCCATGTAGGTTTCAAATGGTCAATGCCCCAAAACTTCAGACCACTCGGGTCTTGCTTATGAAAAAGTTTAAAGTGTAACGAGACGTTATGATCCTTGAAACCCAACAGGATATTAGCAATATGCTCCCCAATACGTACTTTGAGTTGACGTTTAGTACGTCCAATATACAGTAAACCACAAGGGCACTGGAGAGCATATACCACATGGGTGGTATTACAAGTGATGAACTCACTAATCAAAAATTCTTTGTTATTGGCACTAGATGTAAAATTCTTTACTCCTCTCATGGGGCGTGTAATTTCCCGGCATGCTCTGCACTTACGGCAGGCATAAAAGCCATCACAGTCCCAGAAACTAGACGGTCTAGTGGGTGGATCAAGTACCTTACAGACTAGTTTATCAGAGAAACTCTGAGCCCTTCTGTAGATAAAACCTGGTTTATCTGGCAACACTGCCATGAGGACTTTGTCCATTAGCAATACATGCCAGTGATTAGAGAAAATGGCCTCTATCTCTTTATACTGGGCATGATATCCCGATATAAAGTTCCATTCGTGACTCTTAGGGGATCTTGTCACTGTTCCATCTAGAAGAAGATGTTCTCTAGGTTGTAAAGCCAAATCTTTTATAATTGGATCCAACCTCTCTTTTTTATAGCCTTTCTCTAGGAATTTTCCTTTTATGATTTCAGCCTGAGCAAGGAAGTCCGTGGTGTTAGTACAGTTCCTCCTTACTCGGGTAAGCTGACCTTTGGGAATATTTTTCAGCCACATCGGATGGTGACCACTGCTAACTGGCAGGTAACTATTCGAATCAGTTGGCTTGAAAAATACCTTTGTTGACAATCCCAAATCTGTCCTGGAGATTTCTAGATCTAAAAAGTTGACCTTATCCTGACTAATAGTACTAGTAAGTACAATATTTTTAGTGTTGGAATTCAATTCATCTAAAAATATCTGTAAAGCAGTGAGTGGGCCGTCCCAGATAAAGAACAAATCGTCAATATATCTTTTATAAAATAAAAGAGATGGACGTGGAACCGAAAAAATAACTTTGTCCTCCCACTCACTCATGAACATATTTGCTATGCTTGGAGCAAAACGGGCTCCCATTGCTACTCCCCGGCATTGGGAATAGAACTCTCCTCCATACCAAAAAAAATTATGTCCAAGACAAAAATCTAATGCATTTCTTAAGAAGATTTTTTTATTATGGGAGATATCCTCACGTTGACTGAGGCTCCAGTTGAGTGCTAAGAGAGCATCATCGTGCTGGATCACCGTGTACAGCGATGTAACATCAGCTGTAACAAGGTATACCTCCTTCTTACTAGTAAGATCAATGGTTTGCAAAAAATTCAGGAGACTTTTAGTATCCTTCAAATATGCACGAGTATGTATAACGCTTTCTTGTAGATACAGGTCCAAATATTGGCCGAGTCTTGATGTCAGGGACCCTATCCCATTAACAATGGGTCTACCTGGGGGACAGTGCGTGCTCTTATGTATCTTTGGAAGCGTATAAATAGTCGGAATTCTATTGAAACTTGGTACCAAGTATTTTTTCTCACGACTATTCAAAACCCTTGATTTAAAACCCATATTGATCAGGTGTTCCAAATCAATCTCGTATTGGGGTGATGGATCTTTATCCAATTTAACATAGGTACTAGTGTCACTCAACATTTCAGTCAACTGATTAACATAAAATACTTTGTCCAAAATAACTACTCCTCCTCCTTTATCTGCAGGACGTATTATTAAATTCTTTTTTTCTTCCAACATTTTAATACCGTCCAAGATATATTGGGGATTGACATTTTTCTTAGGGACTATCTGTTGCAAGTCCCTCAAAACTAGTCCTTTAAAGGCCTCTATCTGGTGATTGGCTTTATTCAGGGGGTTGAAAAGTGACTTATTGCGCAAGCCACTATCCAACACCACTGAAGATGCCACAAAGGCAGATTCTCGATTTTTGTTGAGAAAATATTTTTTCATATTTATTTTACGTACGTATTTGTGAATGTCAATAAATACGTCAAATTTATTGATAGGTCTTTTGAGTCCGCATTTAAGACCCAAGTGTAAAATATTTGTCTCCTTAGGGGATAGGATAGTATCGCTTAAATTAAAAATGCCACCTAAATTTAGACTCGCCTTCTTTTTCTGGATTTTTCGTCCAGATCTACAACCTCTCGCTCTTCCATCCTTGTATTGGGGTAATAAACGTAATTCTGTTCCCAGGAGGGAGGCTGTTCCCTCCATTGTTGTTCTGCATACCCTGTTGTCTGTTGGTGATACGGAGGTGGTCTGCCTCTCCAATGAGACTTGAAGAAACTTGAAAAAGTTGACAAAGATACACAAAAGAAAAAAACTAAAAAATTTCACCGGGATTTAGGGGACTTCCAATCAAATAAAGTCTATCTTTGGCAACAAACCAGACAGAATGAGAATGAGGCTGCCACTCATATGGAGGTTGTATCTGAGAATACCTTAGGGGTCACTCCCACTCAAAATTCCAGTGGAAATGTGAGGACTCCTCTTCCCCCTAAACCTCCTAGGAATCAGATTCCTCCTTCTCGACCTAATGCCAATCAGGCAAAAGGTAATACAGCTAGGGAGCCCCAGTACTCTGACCATCCAAGTACATCAAGCGATAGGCAATATCGTGTCCCAGTTCAGAACCGTTTTGAACCATTATGGGAGGATAGAAGTCGACATCAATCCCCTAAGCCTTTTTTAGGGAGGGGCAGGGGGGGTCAGAGACGAGGACGGGGTGCGTCTCATTGGAGAGGCAGACCACCTCCGTATCACCAACAGACAACAGGGTATGCAGAACAACAATGGAGGGAACAGCCTCCCTCCTGGGAACAGAATTACGTTTATTACCCCAATACAAGGATGGAAGAGCGAGAGGTTGTAGATCTGGACGAAAAATCCAGAAAAAGAAGGCGAGTCTAAATTTAGGTGGCATTTTTAATTTAAGCGATACTATCCTATCCCCTAAGGAGACAAATATTTTACACTTGGGTCTTAAATGCGGACTCAAAAGACCTATCAATAAATTTGACGTATTTATTGACATTCACAAATACGTACGTAAAATAAATATGAAAAAATATTTTCTCAACAAAAATCGAGAATCTGCCTTTGTGGCATCTTCAGTGGTGTTGGATAGTGGCTTGCGCAATAAGTCACTTTTCAACCCCCTGAATAAAGCCAATCACCAGATAGAGGCCTTTAAAGGACTAGTTTTGAGGGACTTGCAACAGATAGTCCCTAAGAAAAATGTCAATCCCCAATATATCTTGGACGGTATTAAAATGTTGGAAGAAAAAAAGAATTTAATAATACGTCCTGCAGATAAAGGAGGAGGAGTAGTTATTTTGGACAAAGTATTTTATGTTAATCAGTTGACTGAAATGTTGAGTGACACTAGTACCTATGTTAAATTGGATAAAGATCCATCACCCCAATACGAGATTGATTTGGAACACCTGATCAATATGGGTTTTAAATCAAGGGTTTTGAATAGTCGTGAGAAAAAATACTTGGTACCAAGTTTCAATAGAATTCCGACTATTTATACGCTTCCAAAGATACATAAGAGCACGCACTGTCCCCCAGGTAGACCCATTGTTAATGGGATAGGGTCCCTGACATCAAGACTCGGCCAATATTTGGACCTGTATCTACAAGAAAGCGTTATACATACTCGTGCATATTTGAAGGATACTAAAAGTCTCCTGAATTTTTTGCAAACCATTGATCTTACTAGTAAGAAGGAGGTATACCTTGTTACAGCTGATGTTACATCGCTGTACACGGTGATCCAGCACGATGATGCTCTCTTAGCACTCAACTGGAGCCTCAGTCAACGTGAGGATATCTCCCATAATAAAAAAATCTTCTTAAGAAATGCATTAGATTTTTGTCTTGGACATAATTTTTTTTGGTATGGAGGAGAGTTCTATTCCCAATGCCGGGGAGTAGCAATGGGAGCCCGTTTTGCTCCAAGCATAGCAAATATGTTCATGAGTGAGTGGGAGGACAAAGTTATTTTTTCGGTTCCACGTCCATCTCTTTTATTTTATAAAAGATATATTGACGATTTGTTCTTTATCTGGGACGGCCCACTCACTGCTTTACAGATATTTTTAGATGAATTGAATTCCAACACTAAAAATATTGTACTTACTAGTACTATTAGTCAGGATAAGGTCAACTTTTTAGATCTAGAAATCTCCAGGACAGATTTGGGATTGTCAACAAAGGTATTTTTCAAGCCAACTGATTCGAATAGTTACCTGCCAGTTAGCAGTGGTCACCATCCGATGTGGCTGAAAAATATTCCCAAAGGTCAGCTTACCCGAGTAAGGAGGAACTGTACTAACACCACGGACTTCCTTGCTCAGGCTGAAATCATAAAAGGAAAATTCCTAGAGAAAGGCTATAAAAAAGAGAGGTTGGATCCAATTATAAAAGATTTGGCTTTACAACCTAGAGAACATCTTCTTCTAGATGGAACAGTGACAAGATCCCCTAAGAGTCACGAATGGAACTTTATATCGGGATATCATGCCCAGTATAAAGAGATAGAGGCCATTTTCTCTAATCACTGGCATGTATTGCTAATGGACAAAGTCCTCATGGCAGTGTTGCCAGATAAACCAGGTTTTATCTACAGAAGGGCTCAGAGTTTCTCTGATAAACTAGTCTGTAAGGTACTTGATCCACCCACTAGACCGTCTAGTTTCTGGGACTGTGATGGCTTTTATGCCTGCCGTAAGTGCAGAGCATGCCGGGAAATTACACGCCCCATGAGAGGAGTAAAGAATTTTACATCTAGTGCCAATAACAAAGAATTTTTGATTAGTGAGTTCATCACTTGTAATACCACCCATGTGGTATATGCTCTCCAGTGCCCTTGTGGTTTACTTTATATTGGACGTACTAAACGTCAACTCAAAGTACGTATTGGGGAGCATATTGCTAATATCCTGTTGGGTTTCAAGGATCATAACGTCTCGTTACACTTTAAACTTTTTCATAAGCAAGACCCGAGTGGTCTGAAGTTTTGGGGCATTGACCATTTGAAACCTACATGGAGGGGCTCTAATTTGGTGAGGGACTTATCAAAAAGAGAGACCCAATGGATAATTTCGGCTGACACTCTGGCCCCGAAGGGCCTTAATATTGATTTAGATATCAACTGTTTTATTAGTGATTATTGAGAGATTATCGATTTGTGAGTCTGTTTTATATTTTCGGGACTGACTCTATGGGATAATATATATATATATTTTTTTGCCATACAACTTTTGCCTCCCATTTATGGTCCTTTTTTTAGCTGTTTTTTGACCATTAGCTGGCATTCTTTGTTGGCTTCTCATGGTGGGGCATTTTTCAAACAACCTGTTTGTGACCTGCTTCTGCCTGATGTTGAGGTTAGTTGTAGATATACTTAACCACCACAAGATGGAGCATCTATATATATGTTTTCTTTTTTGGCTATAGTATGTGTAGCAATACATAATGTCTTATTTATATTTGTAATATGATATTCATCTTAAAGCCGTTTTTTAATTTAGATATATTTACTATATATATATGTATGTATGCTTTTGATTGATATAGATATATTGGTTGATTTGGCTTTTACATATTGATGTTTAATTGATCAATACATGTTTTTTAATAAGTGTGATCTTATGCTGCTTCGTGTCACATGAGTATGCCTTTCATGAACATGTATATATATTGTATTATTGATATAGCTGTGCATTTGAGAGTTATTCCGCTTTGCATAATTAGTATACATTGTGTATTGATGTGATGTATTTTGAGGTCTGTTATCACTCCACATGCTGCCCCTGTTGAGTAGTTGTGCTGCATTGTGGTGTACGAGACAGATTATTCTGTGGAGACCGTTGTTTGCCCGTTCCCATATGCTGGCAGTGATTAGAGGTAGGCGGGACAAGCACCAATGCCCGCCCTCCACTACACGGCGATTGGAGCGGTGCTCAATGGGTTTGCCTATTTATATTAGCGTCTGCAGTCGTGAAGTCACGCCCTCTGTCGAAGTCCTATGACGAAACGCGTCAGGGCGTGGCTTATCACGACGCTCAGGAAGTGACCTATGCGCTCCACCAGAGCCTCTGCTGGAACCAGGACAGTCTGTCTCCCACGAGATTACACCAGGCCAGTATGATGCTACTCCAGTCCTTGGAGATGGTGACTATGTTGCGCTATTGATTTTATTTACATGTACGTGCATTGATTGAGGGGAATCTGTGCTGTGGGGCTCTTGTTTTACATTACCATTAAAAACGGAATTACGCTATGGCATTTCTCTGTGTTTTTTTGGTCTGTTTGGGAGACTATTAGCAGATGTTTCTGATTACCCTACCTGAAGAGTTTTGTCAGTCTGGAGGTATTATACATCGCCTTGTATTCATTGTGTTGCGGTGAGTTCGCACCCCAGAGGGGGCTGACTTTGTCCCACGTGGTGCCCTTTAAGGAATTCGGGTGGAAGGTGTTTGCTATCTGATTTCTTCCTTATATCGGACACTGTATCAATGGACTTTTCTTTATTTTACTGACACACTCTTCTATTCTGCACCGAGTGTATAAGTGGTTCCTTTTTTGGGATTTACGCTAGAACATACCACTATTAGCGCTGTTTGTGATTTTTTCTATGCTGACAACTTCTGTTTTTATAGATTTTAAATCTCTTTTTTTATATATATATATATATATATATATATATATATATATATATATATATATATATATATATATATATATATATATATATATATATACACATATACACATATACATATACACACATATACACATATATACATATACACACACATATATACACATATATATATATATACATATATATATATATATATATACACACATACACACACACACACACACACACACACACACACACACACACACACACACAGGGAGTGCAGAATTATTAGGCAAATTAGTATTTTGACCATATTTGGCCATATTTCAGAGCTGCAACATCACTGGAGTGCCCAAAAGCACAAGGTGTGCAATACTCAGAGACATGGCCAAGGTAAGAAAGGCTGAAAGACGACCACCACTGAACAAGACACACAAGCTGAAACGTCAAGCCTGGGCCAAGAAATATCTCAAGACTGATTTTTCTAAGGTTTTATGGACTGATGAAATGAGAGTGAGTCTTGATGGGCCAGATGGATGGGCCCGTGGCTGGATTGGTAAAGGGCAGAGAGCTCCAGTCCGACTCAGACGCCAAAAAGGTGGAGGTGGAGTACTGGTTTGGGCTGGTATCATCAAAGATGAGCTTGTGGGGCCTTTTCGGGTTGAGGATGGAGTCAAGCTCAACTCCCAGTCCTACTTCCAGTTTCTGGAAGACACCTTCTTCAAGCAGTGGTACAGGAAGAAGTCTGCATCCTTCAAGAAAAACATGATTTTCATGCAGGACAATGCTCCATCACACGCGTCCAAGTACTCCACAGCGTGGCTGGCAAGAAAGGGTATAAAAGAAGAAAAACTAATGACATGGCCTCCTTGTTCACCTGATCTGAACCCCATTGAGAACCTGTGGTCCATCATCAAATGTGAGATTTACAAGGAGGGAAAACAGTACACCTCTCTGAACAGTGTCTGGGAGGCTGTGGTTGCTGCTGCACGCAATGTTGATGGTGAACAGATCAAAACACTGACAGAATCCATGGATGGCAGGCTTTTGAGTGTCCTTGCAAAGAAAGGTGGCTATATTGGTCACTGATTTGTTTTTGTTTTGTTTTTGAATGTCAGAAATGTATATTTGTGAATGTTGAGATGTTATATTGGTTTCACTGGTAAAAATAAATAATTGAAATGGGTATATTTTTTTTTTTGTTAAGTTGCCCAATAATTATGCACAGTAATAGTCACCTGCACACACAGATATCCCCCTAAAATAGCTAAAACTAAAAACAAACTAAAAACTACTTCCAAAAATATTCAGCTTTGATATTAATGAGTTTTTTGGGTTCATTGAGAACATGGTTGTTGTTCAATAATAAAATTAATCCTCAAAAATACAACTTGCCTAATAATTCTGCACTCCCTGTATATCGGCCTCACTATGCCATCACACGCAGCCACTGTGGCCATCACACGCAGCCACTGTGGCCATCACACGCAGCCACTGTGGCCATCACACGCAGCCACTGTGCCCATCACACGCAGCCACTGTGCCCATCACACGCAGCCACTGTGCCCATCAACACGCAGCCACTGTGCCCATCACACGCAAAATCATATTTTATTTTTACAATTAAGAAGGGTTCGGTGAATATGAAACTGGTGGGTTCAGTACCTCCAACAAGGTTAAGAACCACTGCCCTAGATGTTATCCCCTTCCCAGCCAGTGTCATTAGTACAGTGACCGTGGACATTTTTAAGCACTGTTCACTGTATTAGTGTCACTGGTTCCCACAAAGTGTCATTATTCCCGCTGTGAGTCACTGATCACCACAATTACTAGTAAAAAAAAAAAAAAAAAAAAATGTGCCCGGATTTTATTTAAAAAAATCTGGTCACCTTACCTTACTCCAGAATGTCAATATTGAAGTGAATCCTTCTCAATAATGTACAGACAATTTCTTTCCCCGCTCCAGGTGAGTCTCATAGGTCATCAAGGGTAGTTTGAACCACCAGGGTGCCGGCAATGCTGATTGTAGCAAAAAAACGAAAAGAACTCTGGACAGCCGCACTCCAAAATGACTTAAAATAAAGTTGGTCTTTTAATGTAAAAAGTACATACAGGCACTGCAAACAACAGGTACAGAATGGCCGACGCGTTTCACGCTGCAATTCAGCGCTTAACCATGACTAAGCGCTGAATTGCAGCGTGAAACGCGTCGGCCATTCTGTACCTGTTTGCAGTGCCTGTATGTACTTTTTACATTAAAAGACCAACTTTATTTTAAGTCATTTTGGAGTGCGGCTGTCCAGAGTTCTTTTCGTTTTTTTCTCAATAATGTAATTGCCTGAATCTCCCTCAGGTAGCTTTCTTGCTTTTGGGTCAGGCCTGGGCTCCACTGCCGCCACCTGCCGCCCCGGGGTGGAAAAAGCACCCCAGGAACACAGAATGAACCGACAGTATAGCCCAGCTAGAACAGAGGACCAATTTGTGCAAATCACCTGGATGAGAGCTAACTAACTCTCTCATCCCCCTCTAAATTTGAAATAGCACCTGGACTGAAAGTACACAGGCGCTACACTTGTAATACATGAGCACTTCCAGCACAATTTGTTGTCTTTATGTGGCTTCTCCCTTTCCCATTCCCTTTTTGCTGCGTAGGGAATTGTAATTAATGTAAAAAATAAGGCACTAGATTATAAAAATATATGTTCAAGCCAGCTTTACACCTATACATACTTTTAAGAGACCTAACCACAAAACGTGTCTCATGGTGTGTTCCAGTAATTTAAAACTGCACCCCCACACTAAGCCCATATTCCTGTGTTGTAATGCATGGTGATACTTTGGGAAAATAGGAAGAGATAGCCTGGACACCACACACCTCAGCCAGCTTAAGTTAGCAGGTAAAAGCGGCCTCAGCTTGATTCATCCAGACCACTCCAACGTGTTTCGTCCTGCTGTCAGGGCTTAAAGGGGTTGTACAGTTAATTTTTTCCCCCTAAATGGCTTCCTTTACCTTAGTGCAGTTCCCCTTCACTCACCCTACCTCATCCTTCTATGTTGCTTTTAAATGTACTTATTTCTTCTGAGAAATCCTCCACACAGTAATGCAAGGCTTTCTCCCTGATAAAGGGTTTGTAAAGGAATTTTTTTGTTATCTTAACCTTAATGCAGTGCGGTTTTCATGTCCTCATTGTTCGTTTTTGCTCTCAAGTTGGTGTGATTCTTCTCTGATCTCCACACTTCCTGGTTGTCGGTTTCCTGATGACCACAGTACTGGGAGCTTTCTCTCTGTGGTCACTTATCAAGGAGGTGTGATTACTGTGTGTCTAAAACTCCTCAGCACCAATCAGTTTCGTTTTCCAAACCATCATCAATGCCCTGTATTGGCTCTGTACATTACAGAAGCAGGAAACAACATGCAAATACTAAACTAGAAACTGCAGGTACATTATATGATTGATTTTTATCCATTTTTAATCATTTTTAAAAGGAATCAGTTAACTATTATGGGCCAGATTCACAGAGGAAATACGCCGGAGTATCTACTGATACTCCGGTGTATTTTCAAATTTGCCGCGTCGTATCTTTATTTGTAATTCACAAAAAAAAGATATGACGGCTTTTGGCTAAGATCAGACAGTCGTACGGCTTCGTATGCCTTCGGATCTTAGGATGCAATACTTCGGCCGCCGCTGGGTGGAGTTTGCGTAGTTTTCCAGCGTCGGGTATGCAAATTAGCTTTTATGGCGATCCACGAAGGTACGCGCGTTCGTTACGTCGTCGCTAGTCGTTTTTTCCCATCGCAAAGTTAGGCCAGCTTTTTCATGGCTTAACTTTAGACGAGCCATGTTAAAGTATGGCCGTCGTTCCCGCGTCGAATTTCAAATTTTTATTTTTTTTGCGCAAGACGTCCGGGAATACGAAAGTAGGTTACGCACGTCGCCATTCAAAAAACATTACGTCGGGCGACGTCATTTTGCGCAATGCACGTCAAGAAATTTTCACACGGAGCATGTGCAGAACTTTCGCCGCGGGAACGCACCTAATTTAAATGGTACACGCCCCATTTGAATTAGGCGGGCTTGCGCCGGACGGCTTTACGTTACACCGCCGTAAGTTTACACGCAAGTGCTTGGTGAATCAGGCACTTGCGCTGAAAACTTGCGGCGGTGTAACGTTAAGACGATACGTTACGCCGCCGCAGTTCTTTATGAATCTGGCCCTATGTCTCTATACCCTGTAAACAGTAATTTCAGCAAAAAAAAATGTTTTCCTTTACAACTCCTTTAATCCTAAAAGCCCCTTGCCCAATCACTACAGGCTTTTAAAATTTCCTTTTTAAATATTCAAACACAAACAAGCGATACTTTCTTTTCGTTTATTTTGCAAGTGCTGTACATGCCAAAAGTGAACGCTGTGCAAAATTGGCAAACAAAAAATATAAATTACATTCATCACTTACACCCCCCATATTTTTACATCACTTGTTTTCTTGCAATTATTCCAAACAAAAAGGGAACACGGCACAGCCTCTCAGGCTCTCCTGCTCATGCTCCTTAAAGCTGGAAATTCACATCAAAAAGTTAGACGAAACAAAGCAAAAAATTCCTTTAAAAACAGGATTAAATATTTAAGTTTCCAAAAACGGAACCTCCATCCACCAGTTTGTGGTGAGCGAAGCAAATGCTGATCTCTTCATTTTTTATTCAGTTTTCATGAAGGCACAGCAGAGTAGGGGGGTGCTGTAGGACATCTAGAGAAAAAATAAAACAAGGAATCAGAGCTTTAATCATCTCATTACCGGGCACTTTCACCCCCTTCCTGCCCAGGCCATTTTATTTTAGCTTTCAACGCTGTCGCACTTTTGAATGACTATTGCGCGGTCATGCAACACTATACCCAAATTATTATTTTATATTTTTTCTTTTGGTGGTATTTAAAGGGGTTGTAAAGTTAAAAAAAAAAATTCACCTTAATGTATAGAATGCATTCTATGCTTTAAGGTGAAAAAACAGATGATGCCGCCCCCTTCCCCCCCCCCCCCCCCCGTTTTACTTATCCGACCCTTCGAAAGTCCCGTCATCCTCCTCGATGAGAAGCCCGGCCGTTGATTGGCTGCAGTAGAAGGATTAAAAGCAGCGCAGGCATTGACTGACACTGCCGTCAATCACATCCAATGACGTCGCTCCAGGGGGGCGGGGCCGAGTGATACAGCAGCGGCTATGGCCACCGCTGTATCACAAGAGCGTGCCCGCAACAGCTACACACCATGCTCGCTCGCATGTCTGTGTATTTGTTGCTGGGAGGAGCCCGCGACAACCGCCGAGGGACCCCAGAAGACCAGGATCGGGGCCACTGTGTGCAAAATGAACTGCACAGTGGAGGCAAGTATGACATGTTTGTTATTTTAAGAAAAAATAAATAAAATAAAATTCCTTTACAACTCCTTTAAATCACTGCTGTGATTTTTTTTGTAAAAAAGAAATAAAGACCGAAAATTTAAACAAAAACCTAAAAGTTTATTTTCTGTCAGTAAATTTAATTTAGTAAAGTATTTTTTCTTATTCACTGATGTGCGCTGATGAGGCTGCACTTATGGGCAGGCACTGACTAGCATCACTTATGGGCACCGATAGGCACTGCTGGGGCTTTCCTGTAATCAGGCCACTGATGATCAGTGCCCAGATTACCTTCCCAGGTCTCCTCCGCGAGAAAATGCTGCCACACACTGTTAGCGTGAGGCGAGTCAATTCACGGCACTTCCGTTTTTACATGTGACTAGCTGTGATTGGACACAGCCGATCACATGGCTAAAGAGCCACGGCTCTTAACAGAGACCGTGGTCGTAGCAACACCGTGCAGGCACGATTGCTGCAGGCACACGATAGCGGGTGTTTTGGGGTGCAGTCATAGGACGTCCTCCCAGAACAGGAGCGGCATCGTCCCTCAGTCATTTGATTGTGGGCAAGCGGGTAAATCGATTGTAAAGCCACATTTTTTTCTTTAAAAACATGCATGTTATACTTGCCTCCCCTGTGTAGTTTTGCAAAGAGCAGTCCAGATCCTACTCTTCCCGGGTCCCTTAAGCCATCAATACATTGTGTATTAAATGCTGTTCATAGTCACTATGGGATTACTTTTCTGTATTCTGCAAACCTGGCTGATCCTGCTGTTCTGTCTCCCCCCCCTCCTGTCCATGTTCCCACCGATGTCGCAGCTCTGATGGAAAGCATCAGATACTCACTGTGGTCCCTGGTATTAAGGTGAATGGTCCCTTAGTGGCGACAGCTTCCCCTCTACCTCCAAACCCGACAGATTCTCCGGCCGGCACTTCTGGTTGTACTGCAAGCCGCAATCCCAATCCTACTCTCGCTTCCGATAGGACCTCAGACAGCCTAGCAGCCAGATGTGCCCGGGATAGGCCCAAATTATGGCCTTGCAGCCCGGGCAGTACAACAAACGTCAACCCAGACAGCCGTCCAGGTGGCACAGAACATAGATCACCCGACTCCACCCAAATATATAGGTTCTCCCAGCAGGCCAAGGGATTTAAGAAAACCCCTGACCATTGGCTGAGATACCCCATATACTCATATTATGACCTTGCATTGCCCTTGTCTTAGCCAATACCACCAAGTGCCCAGCCACCTAGTGACAAAAAAGAGAAGTGCAGCAGTTACAGAGCAAAATCAATTCATCCTTAACAATGGGCCAAGGTAGCTATAACTGGCAGGTACGGTAAATTTAGGAGCAACCTTGCCTAAACACCAAGGTGCTACATACACATACATTGTCCTTGATGGAGCACACGTTTCATTTTAATTATGCAATGCAGTCTCTCTGGCTGGTCCTGGGAATCCCCCTGCATTCTAGGGTCCATGCCAACACAGACATCTGCTAGGTGGCAAGTAGCCCATATGTTTATTGCACTGCCAAATTTGAATGGGAAAAACTGCTCAACAGTCATAGGTTAAGATATAACTGGTGCCAAATGGTATATCTGGTGCCAACTGATCATCCTTGTTTGCAAACAGTAAAGAGTAAAGAACTACTGCACGAATATATTTTTCTTTAACCCAGTAAAGAGCATACTAAATATATTACTCCATCTGTTTACCTAAATTCTGAAGATGAATTAAAATTCTGCATTACCAAGTTCCAATTCCATGTCACAAATGCTGCCATTCACTTTCAATAACCGCATAATTCATGGTTTAATGTTGATATGTTAATAGTTGTCATATAAGGTTGAGCCTGGTATATGGTGTACAGAGCCCTGTGTATAATGTAGAGCCTGGTATATGATGTACTACAGGGGACAGAGTGTGTGGATTCTATATGGGGTGGGGCTTATGAGAAGTGGAATGGGTCAAAAAAAAAAAAAATAGAACTTCCTAAAACTTAACCAGCTGTCATTGCCCATCAGCATGTCCCTTGTCAGCACATGGGCAATGCAACAAAATTAATTGGCTCCTTGTGCTGCTTCTTCATCTCCCAGCCTGAGCTCTGCTGGAGAGAGATTGCAAGAGCGTCTGATACCAAGTCAAATTCAGGTACTGCTTGCATGTCAAAAATGCATTTAAGGATCAATGGATCATATAGCAAAGGTAAAGTAAAGTCTGCATGAAAGGGTATCTGCTTTTTTAAACAAATACGAACGTGCACCTCACGTCTGTGTACAAAGCCTTATGCCCCGTACACACCATCACTTTATGTGATGAAAAAAACGAAAAAAGTAAAAAATGACCTTTTTGAAACTTCAATTTTCGAAGACGAAGTTGCCTACACACCATCGTTTTTCTCACAATGTTCTAGCAAAGTGAGGTTACGTTCCACCACGTTTTTCCATTGAAGCTTGCTTCATAAGTAGCTTCTGGGCATGCGCGGGTGTAAAAACGTCTTTTTAAATGACGTTTTTTGCTACACACGGTCAATTTCTGTGAAGTAAAAAACGACGTTTTGAAAAACGACACATAAAATTGAAGCATGCTTCAATTTTTTTTGGTCGTTTTTTACAAGACATAAAACAACGTTTTCCCCCACACACGGTCAATTAAAGTGACGTTTTTAAAAACCTAGTTTTTTTTTCATCACATAAAGTGATGGTGTGTACGGGGCATTAGGCAAACAAAAATTAAACATCATTTTTCTAACCTAAAAAACACATGAACTCTCCCCCATTTGGGAACATTCGCATTGGTTGGAAATATAAGGCAACTTACTCCATTTTGTCCTCTAGTTTATGAATAGTCTGCTTGTCCAGGTAACGGCAAAATAAGGAAAGCAAATTGCTTGGCAGAAAGAGCGGCTCCACCATAGAGGATTTGGAAACATGGGAGAGCTCCTTTGCTACAAGGAACACTGTATCGGTCCTGGGGAAAGAATTAAGAAACAAATGGAAACTTGCATGCCCAGAAAAAAAATAAAATAATGTGTAAATTTATATATATATATATATATATATATATATATATATATATATATATATATATATATATATATATATATATATATATACACACACACACACACACACACACACACACACACACACACACACATACACACATATATAAACACACACACACACACACACATATATAAACACACACACACACACACACACACACACACACACAAACCCCTTGCATCATGAAAAAACAGCAAGAAGAAAGAAAAACAGATTTATCAGTTCCCAAATTCAAATAATTCTTGAAACACAACTAGCACATCAGCAATTACCAGATTCCAATTGGTTCTCAGTGTCCCTGAATAGCTTAGTGTACCATAGCGGTTTATATACACTATAGGTGAAACTCCCAAGGACTTCCATCATTACTGCAGTAATAATGATGTTCGTTTGTTTTTGTTTAACCTCCCTGGCGGTATGATTCTTTCAGAAAAAACATGCTAAAAGCGGTACCATTATTTGCAAGGAAATTTGGCGTTTTATATTGTAGGTCTGTAATTTTTAGAAATAACTCACTTAAATCTGACCAAACAAGATTCTAATAGGCATCCCGTGTATTACATTTTTTTAAAAACAAAATTATAAATTATAATATAATAAATAATTATAAATAATTATAACAAATAATAATATAATTATAATAAAAATTATTCAATAATGTAATCAAATCAAAATCACTGAAATTTGCTCAGTTGCAGAATTGTCGCTGTCATTACTTTTATTTTTTTATGACGAATTTCCCCACAAATCGCTATCGCACAATTCTGCAAGTGATTATAATTTATTATCGCTGTTTTTTAGCTGATCTAAAACTATTTTTGACATAAAGGGACACTTTTGGTTGCTATGGACAATCTACAGTTTGCAGGGAGAAAAAAAGGTTTTTATTATATAAAATGACATGCAGGACACTGGGCAGACCACTAGGGACAGGGGGGGTGTGTTTTTTTTACATACAGTACTGTAATCTATAAGATTACAGTATACTGTGTGTATAGTGTTTGTTTACGTTTTTGAATTTGGCGCCGTTCTCCGTCCCCGTGCGTCGTAACGTCGCAGGGAACGGAGATCGGCGTCACACGGAGGCACTATGTGAATCGAGCGAGGTCCCGCTCGCTCACACAGCGCGGTGGCATCGCTGGATCCAGGGACAAGGTAAGTAAACACTGCCTGTGGATCTAGCGAGGCAAGCCCGTGACTGACACGGGGTTACCGATAGTAGCAAGAAAATCTAACCCCGTGTCAGTCTCGGGAAGACCGCCAGGGAGGTTAATTACCTGAAGGCATTCTTCATAAAATTTATGATTTTCCTGGATAGATGCTGGAGTTTTGAAACTTCAACGATCTTAAAGCGGAGGTCCAGCTTAAAAAAAAATTATTAAAAAAGTCAGCAGCTACAAACACTGTAGCTGCTGACTTTTAATAAGGACACTTACCTGTCCAGGGTGCCCGCGATCGGCAACCGAAGCCGAGCAATCGCTGGGGTCTCGGCTGCCCCGCCGCCATCCTCTGTGAGGGAATCAGCGAGTAAAGCAATGCAGCCTCACTGCCCGATTCCCTACTGCGCATGTGCGAGCCGCGCAGCGCTATGCAAATGTCTCCTGGGAGACACACAAGGTTCCAGAAGACACCGCTTCCCATTCCCCAGGTAGCATCGCGACGAGGAGAAGAAATAAGACCCACCGCGGACAAGGAAGTGGCAGATTAGGAGATCTGCCTAGTAACAGGCATTTTTTTCTAATTTTTTGTAGCTTTTTTTTTGTTTTTTGTTTTTTTTCAGGGTGAACCTCCGCTTTAATCCATATAAAATTTTCAGTGATCCAAAAAGCAGAGCTCAGATACACCTGCCATAGGGTGGTCACGAATTATAAAAAAAAATAAGTACAGTACAGCTCTAAGGCTGCGTACACACAGTCGTGTGTACGGCCCATCGGTCCGTTGTCCTTCGGTCAAAATTTTTAAAACTTGCTTTAAAATCGAACCGATGGACCGCTGCCCGATGTGTACTAACCATCGGTTTGAACCTAAGAGCATCGGTTCAAAACCCGCGCATGCTCCGAATCAAGTCGACGCATGCTTGGAAGCATTGAACTTCGTTTTTTTTTTTAGCACATCGTGTGTTTTATGTCACCGCGTTCTGACCCGATCGGTTTTTGAATTGATGGCGTGTACGCACATCAGACCACTTCAGCGGTGAACCGATGTAAACGGTCCGTCGGACCATTCTCATCGGTTTGGACCGACCGTGTGTATGCGGCCTCAGCATTGCAGGTACCAGGAGATATGAAAAAGGCGGCAAAGTCATGCCACGGCACAAGAACTGCCTGACAGTTTTACACAGGGAAACAGACGCCATAGATGCTCATTACCATTTTTCAAAGTCCCCAATGCATGGCTCCATTGGTGTATCAGAAGACAATAGGCTCTCTCCATGGCTCAGTAATGCATACAACAGGGAGATTCCAAACTAGAGACAAGCAAAAACAAAACATTTCCATAGTATGCGAAAAAAAATTACGTTGATAATCTATAAAATCAAAAGGATGATTTAGTGCAAGTTAACTGAAAAGAATCAATACAGAAAACCCCAATCATTAAAATTAATGTAAAAGGCAAGGTTAATTCTTGTTTTGGAAAAAAGTGAGAAATGCTTGGAAAATTTATATTGCCATCCATGGTCCCTACAGGAGGAGATGCACCACTATTTGTCCTGGGAACCATGGTCACCAAAACAAAAACAAAAAAAGGAATCCTACATTTTATACAAATAGGCAAGGGGGAAAAAAAAAAAAATCTTGAAATGGTGGCATGCTTTAGTGACAACTATCCAACATAATTCCTTCCCTGCCCCTTCATCACACTCCTTTCCCCTCTTTTTTTTCTGTATCCGAAGCAACAGTCAGTCAATCTCTCCAGCTGGGACCCAGAAACATGAAAGGGTTTTAACTTTACTATGATATCTGGTGATGATATCACAGGGAATAAGCAGTTGCTTGCTACAGCAATAAAAAAAAGAATGCTGGGACATTCTCTACAGGGCAGAGGGAGATTTGGAGTAAAAAGTAGACAACATGAATCATTTGTGATCCCCCGACTACACAGTCCAAATGGCTAGCTAGGATAAGGTGGCATCACATTTTCACATTAAGCCTTTATGGTTTGAGCTATACAACACATTAAAAAAAAAAAACAACATGGGATTTTAAGTGAGGCAGGCTGTAACACAATGTAGAAGTAGATCGATTAACAAGGGTAAAAAAAAAATGCACCACTATCGCTCAGGTTAAACTTTTAATGGGATGCAAGTTTATGAATCAGACCATCTACATATATTTTTTTTTACATAACTTTCCCATAACATGGGTTCCTAATTAGACCATTTTATATATTTTTTTTACAGACACTCTAGAATCAGCTCCTGATGAGTCCGATTATCGACGAAATGCGTCAAGCTTTTAAAGGTTGCAGTCCATTTTTTACAATTGGTCTTACTGACACCTTTTTTCTGTATAACATGGTTTTATTTCATAATATTCATGTATTTGTATATTTTCTCCCATGTTATGGTACCAATGTTTTATATTATGGTCTTTATTTATGTACTATTTTTCAAGTTAGTTTACGAGTAAGCATCATACGATGTGAAACATGTCAGCCACCTTTTTCCTTTTGTCCACTTCTTTTTTACTGCATTGTTTTTGGTTGTTTTTTGAACTTCATTTGCTAAATAAAGACATCGTTTCAAGTAGGGTTGTCCCGATACCACTTTTTTAGGACCGAGTACAAGTACCGATACTTTTTTTCAAGTAGTCGCCGATACCGAATACCGATACTTTTTTTAAATGTGTCCCCAAATGCAGCCATGTCCCCCCCATATGCAGCCATGTCCCCCACATATGCAGCCATGTCCCCCACATATGCAGCCATGTCCCTCTAGCCATGTCCCTCACATATGCAGCCATGTCCCTCTAATATGCAGCAATGTCCCTCTAGCCATGTCCCTCACATATGCAGCAATGTCCCTCTAGCCATGTCCCTCACATATGCAGCCATGTCCCTCTAGCCATGTCCCTCACATATGCAGCCATGTCCCTCACATATGCAGCAATGTCCCTCTAGCCATGTCCCTCACATATGCAGCAATGTCCCTCTAGCCATGTCCCTCGATGCGGCGGCGTGATGCGGCGGCAGCGACGGGGGGGAAAGGGGGGGGAAGTATTCTATTTAGGTATCGGGGGTATTTGCGCGAGTACGAGTACTCCCGCAAATACTCGGTATCGGTACCGATACTGGTATCGGTATCTGGACAACCCTAGTTTCAAGGAGTGCGGCGGTCCAGGACCTTTTCCATCTAGTTTACTTGATTATCGGAATATTCATGCTTTGAGCATTTACCCTTCATACACATTGCTATGCATCTTTTTTACCCTTGTTAATAAGTGGATATACTTCTACATTGTGTTACAGCCTTCCTCAATTAAAGTCACATACCTTTTTTTGCATCCAGATTAGGGATGGAGGTGCACCCCCCTTGTGAATCTCATTTAAAGTCCCAGTATATGTAGATATTCATTCCCCCTCTCCTTGCAACTATACAATACATGAGGTGTTACAGTAAGTGAAGGGTGTGAAAAAAGTTGAATGCCAGAGAAATACTCAAATACCTGGTTCTGGAATGCCAATCTAAGTGGCAAATCTGGACTCCCTGGCAAAGGCGTGGTAAGTTCTTGAATTACTCGGATTAACTCAGTAAATGGTAGTTCATTAACTATAGATGTCAGAGGTCCATAGAGAACTGGAAGGGACTACAAAAATAGAAGTAAATCACATAACGATAACCATTCCAGCAATAAACACTTGTTACAAGTTTAGGGAGGTAGAGTTTCGCTTTAAGAGTGGTAACACCTTAGAAGTGGAGTGGTCATGCGAGTTTCCCTTTATATAGTAGCAGGGGTTTGGGTCAGGGAAGGGAAACTTCCTGGCATGACAGAAAGGAGAAGAGCTGAGGGGGATTCTAGTGTAATCTCCCCTTTGGGGAAACTTTGCCTATAGTTTTTGATAACCAAGTTTTGGACAGTTTTGAAATATGTATTCGTCCAAGAGAATGAGGTTTTCAATTAAACCATAATTTGGAATGGTTACTATATCTTAACTGTATGCTTATACTGAAAAATAAAAAAAGTAACTACTTATGCAATGAGAAGCCTCTGTAAAATGTTTAACTGAGGGTGAAATGTTAAGTTCAGCCAATGCCTGGGTGAAGAGTAGTGTGCTTACTGCAAGCCTGGTCAGCTCTTCTTGGGTGGAGGAGGAAAATGAGCCCCCCTCTGTTGGTGAGAGAAATCTTGTGCATCAGATGACCAGAGTCGGGCCCCCCTGTCCCATAGGCTTTGCAACTCTGGACTGCTTTGTGTGCCACTCAAGCTCACTGAAATGGGGTATGGATCTCAAGCATCCGCCGCTGGGAGTGCCGGCATGGGAGGGAGCTCGTCCCAGCTCCTACAATCAATGGCACTAAAGAAAGGACTCCCTGAAGCCGCACATCCCCGAGGTCCCCATACAGGGTGTATAAATGGCAACCTCAGCCTGGCTGCCGACCAGGCCACACCATAGGCCCCGGGTGGTCAGTTGGGCTTCTGGAGCGTCCATTTAAACCAGGTGTCAACTATAGGCCTTTGTGCGAGTACTCCAGGCATGACGGCGTTAAATGTCTGCAATGACCAGGAGGATGCAGATGAGAGGTCTAGCACCGACATTCATGCACGAGACAGTTTATGGTTTGGACTGAACATATCCGATTCCCTATCCGAGTGGGAGACCCTGTATATCAAGGTGGTATTCAGCTGCATGTCGGTCATGTGGAACAAAGCTGGGGACCTGCCTAATAAAGTAGGGGGGAAACTGAAACCCTTTCCCTGGGCAACTTTTGCCTTTTCAGTAGAAGACTGCCAACAACAGCCACAAGCTAAGTTCCACCTACTAATTCAATCTTTATACAGGTCTTTTTTTTTCTTTTAGCATCTAGTCCTTTAAACTCGATGCAACTACACCATATTAAAAAAAACAAAACAAAAAAAACACACACACACCACTACACAAAATTTCCGTTTCATCAGCATATGTATGGATCATTATCCTTGGCACCTTGTAACTAAGGTAAGTTCCCAGCAGAGCCACGCAAGTCCCTGTTGGGGAGAGAGTTCCTCTTATCTGTACACAAAAGTGGATAATGAGGACACAGACAATAAAACATAAATCAAGTTTCTAACCCTTTCCCACTCTAAGCAGGGGAGCCATTGCATGACTTCTAAAAGAAGCTTGCACCTTTTCCCCCCATAATCCCAGTTTTTGATACCGTCTGCACAAGTATTAATGCTACAACACCCCTTAAGACCACAAGCAGCCAAAACCTAAATTTTTACCTTTTCAGTGGTGTCATTCTTTATGAGGTAGGACAAATGCTGTACAACAGTCAAAAGGATTTCCACTGTTTGTTCACTGTGGAGGAACTTGAGGAGCCGAGCGACCAACTTCTTCCCCTTCCCAACTTGCAAAATTTGCAGAAACTCATCCTCTGACTCACTAAAGAAAATTAAGTTAATTAAATTGTGTGATATGCGAGCTCTGAACAGATGCTTATCTGCTCTACAATCAGCAGTAGTTACTGAAATACATTTTAAGGACCCCTAAATAAAAAAAAATTCTAAACACGTTTCCAGGTGGAACTTTAAGGCCGCGTACACACGATCGTTTAAACCGATGAGAACGGTCTGATGGACCGTTTTCATCGGTCCAAACCGATCGTGTGTGGGTGCCATCCAGGGCTTTTTTTCCCCCTCAGAGAATAGGTGCAGGAACTCCTCCCTTCCAAGTTAATCTTGACTCCACCCCCTACCCACCTCCGAGCGCCGTTCCTTGGTTCCACCCCTTACCCACCCCCCAGTACCACCCCTAGAGAATGCAGAAACAAGTATCATTTTGTGATGCTACGTATTTTGTATAGAATTTGTTAATAACAAGAAAGGCAGTAAAATAGATCTAGCAACAATGGACGACCCAGCGACAATAGATCCACCCCAGCAACAATGGACTCCCAACAGCCAGCATCAATCGACCTTCCAGCAGCCAACAGATCCCTCCCAGCAATGATTGACCCCCTGCAACATAAGACCCACCTCCAGCAACAACAGACTCCCCTGCAAAAATATATCCCCTCCTCCAGCAACAATAGATTCCCCAGTAGCCAGCATCAATAGACCCTCCAGCAGCCAGCAACAAAGACCCCTCCCTCAACAGTACATCCCTCTTAGCAATGACTGACCCCCGCAGCAACAATAGATTCCCCACGGCAACAGAAGAACTCCCCAGCAACAATAGGCCCACTTCCTTTGGTAAATAGAAGAAAAATGGTAAATAGAAAGGTGAAGGGATAGAAGAAATGGAAGGTGACAGATTCAAGTGTAACTGGTTCCTGGAAACAGTCCTGCTTCCAACGACAACTTTCTTCGCCACTCTAGCCAGAGTGGGTGTAGTGCATCTGGATAGGCCTCTCTCACCAGCCTAGCAACCAGAGTGTCACTCGGAAACTTTAGGGTGAAGTCTCTGCCACAGACCCTCCTAAAAGGTGGAGATGGTTTTGGTCCAAAATCTTTCTCAACTGGATTCAGTACCCAGATCTCCTTCAAACAGCTTTAGTTATGTCAAGAACTGATAGGCGACCATCGTCCAGCCTCTCAGAAACAAAGTGTCCTTCAATGAGCAAGTAGGCCTCTCCTAAGACACCAGCCTCGGTATCCCCCAGACAGGTTCTCCATCGATCAGCTTCCTCCCACGGGACAGAAAACCCAGGGCGATTTGCAAACTTAGTCTACCTACTAAGTCTACAAGGTAGATTAATGCTCCGGACCAACGTGGCCCCAGAGCCAGGAACACCGTAACACACACACACACACACACACACACACACACACACACACACACACACACACACACACCCTGGCCAGGAGGGCCACACCACAGGGGACTACTGCTCAGGTGGATGGCGACGATGACCCCAATCATCGTCTGCCCCCTAAATACCTCTCCCCAGCATGATCTACCCTCCTGATTGGTTGCCAAGGAGAAGTATCCACACGACCCTGACCTCACTGCTGCAACCTACTGTCTGGGGGTGCCTGAAAGTCCCCAGACAGCAAGCACGGGCACACAGTACAGCCAGAGCTGTAACAGAGGCCTTACATTTAGCCAAATAAACATGTCAGAGGTAACCAACTCTCTGACCCCCTCTAAATTTACAGCAGCACCTGCTATGCAAGTAGCCAGGCGCTATAATATATATATATATATATATATATATATATATATATAAATCATAAAATACACAATCAGTGTGACTCAAGACAAGATGTTTTTTTTCCCCAGAGAAAAAAAAAGTCCACTCAGCCCACATAAAAGGCAACTTAAAAGTTCAGAAGACAAAATTGTCCAACGTAAAATTTCTACTTTCACAAAAACAGCTTATAAAAATAATAAATTGTGTAAGAATGCAGTAATATTGCACTTTGAAAGGAAAGTTAGGGAAATCACACTCACTCTTCACAGCTGCACACTGCAATCTTCAGAGCTTCATAGATGCTTTGAACTTTGTAGCTCTGTTTTTGTTGGTAGCGGTGATGTTGGTCTCCAGGCATATAATGTATTTTTCTCTCCGTCTCTTCCACCTCCAGCAACCTAATGAAGAGCTAAAACCCAGAAAAAAAAGGGACCTATCAGACATATATGCATAGCCTGTGCAAAGAATGGAGAAAAGGCTTATGTCATAAAAGTTAGCTAAACCATCAAACATAAATGTTATTGCAGGTGAACAGCCGTCAAAAAAAAAACGCTGCATTTTTGCCATCAGGACTTCACATGGCCAGGGGGGATAAAAAAAAAAAAAAAAAAAAAAAATCTAAAAAGATAGTTTACCCATTTAAGATACATTAATAATTTAGTATTAGTTTACATGAAATGGAGCTTGGTTATGTAGCATGAGGCTGTATATTCTGCAATATTTTCATTTTTGGTAAACTCATTCAATGAATCCAAGCTGAGATAACATGCACTGCATTGATGAATACAGTTTTTTGCACAACAATTTTGCCATACAAGTCTAGATAAAGACCACATTATCACCAAACAAAAGTTATGGCTCATTTTAAATTAGCTATAAGACTTTAGGACTATTGAAAGCTTGTAGGTGGTTTGCCGGATGCTTTTTATGCAAGATCAGCTTTAATTGTTGTGATGGTACACACACACACACACACACACAATGAAATTGGACGAATGATTGTACATTTTTTTGCATGCTAGTCTCATATTGAAAATTAAGAGGTTACTAAAGTTAGAAACTTCTTGTACGCCAGAATAAATATTCGGAAGAGGTGCAACATGTTGTATTTTTTAATCACAACTGTACTGATTAAATGAAAATAGTGCGATGTAGTATCAAATGAGATATTTTCATGCTTGCCCCATTGGATAAGATCAGATAAACTGGTTCTCTCAGCCACCCTGGGCACCAGGTCCTCCACCAGCCATATTCTTGGGGAAGGAACAATAGAGATACTTGGCAATTCATTCACCTGTATAAGGATGTGTAACCAAAAAAGATGAACTACTGGGCAGGGCCAGAATATATGAATGTAGTCCCCCGAAGCATGGTCACAACGCCAGCAATCCGAGGAGAGTGAAGACCTCATCCTGTGCACCCGGGCGGGAGTGAGATATGCTCTATGGAAGCCGGTTATCGGCTTCTCCTCACTCGCGTCTGTTAGACGCGAGCCGATGGGTTGCTCCTCTGACAGGGGGGTTTGTGCTGATCGATTATCAGCACATCCCCCCCCGAGGATGCCCCACACCAGACCAGGGATACCCATCAGCAGGGATGCCAATCAGTGCCCACAATTAATGGCAATCAGTGCCCACAATGGGCATCACTGATTGGCAGGCATTGTTTGGCACCCATAAGTAAAATACAGTACATTCGTGCCACCCATCAGTGCCCATCCGTGCCACCGATCAGTGCTACCTCATCAGTGCCCGTCAGTGAAGGAGAAAACATACTTATTTACAAAGTTTTGGAATGAAAAAAAAAAAAAAAAAATGTATTTGTTTTTCAAAAATATCGTTAAATTTTTTTTTTTTTTAGCAGAAAATAAAAATCCCAGAGGTGATCAAATACCACCAAAAGAAAGCTCCATTTGTGGGAACAAAATGATACAAATTTAGTTTGGGTACAGTGCAGCATGACCGAGCAATTGTCATTCAAAGTGCAACAGCGCTGAAAGCTGAAAATTGGTCTGGGCAGGAAGGTGTATAAGTGCCCTGTATGGAAGTGGTTAAATTAAACCATTATCCTTAATTCCACTGCACAGAACACACATACAACACAGACTAAACTGTACAATGTAGTCAGCATATTAAACATTGTTATGTTACACTATATGAACTATTATTGCTCTGTGTCTTTAAGCTCTGCTCCCTGTCTAGCTGGACTCTCTCTCCCACCGTAGTTCTGTATTTTTCCCCTCTACTTCCTGTATCTCTGTGCTCAGTATACCCTCCATGCTGAAACATCTTTTCATGTGGCTTACAACTGCAACGTTTTCTACCTAAATATCCATCATTAAAAACGGAACATTGTCTGTCTCTCCAACAGCGAGTTATTCATCGAGTTAAACGGTCTGAAGCGATGAATAGTACACCAAGTCGTGTAAGGCCTACATGAAGCTGGAGATGATGTTTATCGCTTTGTAGTTGAGTCAGAACAAACAAAAAATAAATTATTGACCAACCTTTTCAATGTGTTTGAGCACCCTGAGCCTCTGGTAACCAAGAGCTTTAATATCCTGAAAGAAAAAGAAAAAAAAATGGCAAAAAGAGGAATACAAGTCATGTGCATATTAAGGGTTTGCATAAAAAATGGTTTACTGCTCAGCAACCAGTTATACCAGGATCATGGCTGCCGGTGATTGGGTTTCCATCCACCCGGTCACATTCACAGCACTTGGAAGGGGGGTCCCACTGTTCCTGGGCTCCATCATTTGTGTCAGAGACTGATGCAAGCAGCCAGGTCAGCTGCACAGAGGGTGCGCACCCCCCCATGTCTGATAAATAAAGCCGGAAACCATCATGGGGATTTCATCACTTAGTTTCAGTGATGTGTCTCCCTGGCTGGTACAACCACAATCTGTTAGATCAAATGCTTTGAAGGGCAGGGGAAGCACCCCTAGACCCCTGATGTCTCTTAGAGTAACGGTCTCTGCCCAAGGGCTTTTCACACACTGATGGAAATAAAGTATTAAAATAAAAAATAAAAATGGTCCCAGTGTTCGCAGGCAAATGCAAGCGTACACAGTGATTGCAAAACATTTTTGGTATTGCCACAAGAGCAGTAATTCTAGTGCCACACTATAAAGGCTTTTAAAACTTCACTTTTGGACAATTTTAGGTGCCATAGTAGGTCGCTATATTACAGACAGGCTCAAATTTAAAATCTGGACATGTGTGGAATCCATTTAAGTGGAAGAACAACATTTATTTTACAAAAAAAAAAAAATTGGGTGTTATTGTCCCTCTGTGCACAAGTATTTTTTTCCAAAAATTAGTTGCGTTTGATAAAACGCCTGCATAAATATTGTGTAACAGAAAATCGCAACAGCCATAATTTTATTCTCCAGGGTCTCAGTTTTCAGAAAAACTAGTATGTTTGGGGTTCTATGCAATTTTCCATCAAAAAAATGTAAAACTGCAGATTTTTAACATGCATGTGAAAACTGTAGGCAAACCTTTATACAGTATAATCACACTTAGGCCCCTTTCACATTGAGGAGTTTTTCAGGCGGTACAGCGCTAAAAATAGCACTGCTATCCCACAGGAAAAACTCCTTCACTGCAGACTCAATGTGAAAGCCCGAGGGCTTTCACACTGAGGCGATGCGCTGGCGGGAGACAAAAAAATCTCTTGTCAGCAGCATCTTTGGAGCGGTGAGAGGAGCGGCGTGTATACCGCTCCTTCCCATTGAAAACAATGGGAAACCGCGGCAATACCGCCCGCAATGCGCCTCTATAGAGGCGCATTGCGGGTAGTATTAACCCTTTATCAGCCCCTAGCGGGGGTTAATACCGCACCGCTAGCGGCCGAATCCCGTGGCAATCTCGGCGGTATAGCGCCGCTATTTTTAGCGCCGATACACCGCGGCTACAGGTCCAATGTGAAAGCAGCCTAAAAGACCCTATTGCCAGACGAGTCCTTTCAAACAATCTTGCTGTAATGTAATGCATTTTATACATGTTTTTATTTACACGTTAAATCCTCCCTTGTGCAGACATCTAAAACCTTAAAGCCTCGTACACATGATCGGATTTTCCTACGGGATTTGCGTGATGACAGGCTGTTGGCGGAAAATCCGACCGTTTGTACGCTTCATTGGACAATTTTTGTCGGATTTTCGGGACAAATGTTTAATAGCATGCTTAAAAATTTTCCTTGAACAATTGTCGGTTGTTGAATTTTCCCGAGCGTGTGCGCACAAGTGTGGACAAAAGTCCAAATTACAAACACACATTCTCGGAATCAATGCTCACCAAAACACAACATTAGCAGAAGGTGCCCTAAAAACATCTCAAACAAATCTAATACTTGCCTCATCTGGCATTACATAGGAAATTGCATCTATAGCCCTCCTGGGGCTATAGCAGGTTGAAACTGCCACCTGTCCAAGAGAACCTTCAAAGTGAACCACTAAAAAACAATACAAAAATTAATTAATTAAAAGCCGTGGATAAACTTTAAAATGTACAAATCAAAACCTCTTTTAGCTGTCTTTTTTGGCCATCAGGCACACGTGTAAAGTCAAAAGTAATATATCGTGCCCTAAATTGGCCATAAACTCATCAAAATTCTACCAGGTCAGCAGCAGGGACCAGCCAAATTGTGGTTGGTGTGTGGCTGCCTCTGCTTAAAGCCATTTGATACAACTTCAGTCAAAGAGGCACATTGGAAAGCTTTCCTTAAACAGTGGCTGCAGCCAATCAGCTGCAGTTGCCGACCAGCAGCTGGTGCCGCATTCGGAATTCAATGTCCGAGTAGGGATTCCGCCATCCACCTGGTTTAGGTGGAATTAAGAATCTTGCGTTTGAAAGTGTATGGTCAAGCAGCTTTACCCAGTCAGATGGTACAGTATCTGCATTAACTCTGAAGAGAGATATGAGATTTAGTTCAGTACATACATGTTGTAAGGACACTGGATTTTTGGCTGGTCAAACAGGGATGCGTCTGTAGGTACAGAAAAATTTCTTAGCCCAAACAACTAAAGCAGCCATTACTTCCAAGGACTGGTACAATGGACTAGATTCGATTTTTCAATTCTCGAGTTAAGATATAGTCTAAGTCAGGTGTCTCAAAACTATGACCCTCCAGTTCAGGAACTACAATTCCCATCATGCCTAGTCATGTCTAAATGTCGCTTTACAATGCCTCATGGGACGTGTAGTTCCGCAACAGGTGGAGGGCCGTAGTTTGAATTTCCCTGGTAGCAGCCCTAACTGACATACTATAAACAGCAGCCAGGTCTTATGAATACATTTTTGTGAACATTTGCTGCCCTTGAGCACTGGGGGATCTACTGCAGTTTCTTTTGGTTAAAGTTTTGCAGCACTGGATGTACAGCATTTTTCTAGTACTGGTTTTATTATGGGGATAACAGTGTACCAAGACTTTTCAATACACAATGGGTTCTGGATGAGCTAAATTAGCAATATTAGGAACAATTCATAAACCACTTCCTCCAACAAAAGTGCCCGAACAATGACCTAATGGCAGGATCGCCTTGGTATCTTAATGAAGGCTACAGACCTAAAAATCAAAAAATAAATGTAAAAAGCCATCCACAACTCTCAAAAATACCACATTGTCCTCTTCATTCCTTAGAAGACCTCCTGCTCTCTAGCTCCCTTGTCACCTCTAGGACTTCTCCCAAGCCTCTCCCATCCTTTGGAATTCCCTACCCAATCTGTCCCACTATCTCCAACGCTATCCACTTTTAGGCGATCTCTGAAAACTTCTCTTCAGGAAAAGCCTATCCTGCCCCCACCTAACTGTACTTTTCTTCGTGTGAAAAAATGTAGCGCCCAAAATGAAAAAATCAATAAATAAGCCCTTAGAAGGATATAAATAAAGTACAACTAACAGTCAAATGATCTGCATCACCGACTGCTCTAGTGTCAAAATATGTGAACCTGTGAGGTGAAAACAACCACATGAACAATAGACCAGAATACCTCAGATATAGGCCTATATAATGGTGCCAAAAATTGGTGCCAAAAAAATAAATAATGATGCAATCAATTGTACGTGAAAATTATGTCTGTATGGGATCAGAGCACCTGGTCCCTCCCAGACAATCACTGTAATGGGGTGGATAGTGAACAAGGATAACGTTCAAGTGATCTGAAAACAAAAATCCTTACTGAATATATGAACCATACGTGATAATATGTTTCGAATAAAAGTGTAAATACACCTTAAATATATAAATGACTGAATACGTCAGTGAGCGTGACACCATAACAGTGTACAGAAAAAAGTCCTTAAAAGCACACATATGTTCTTCAAATGTTGGAGTGGAGCCAAAATCTTCAAAACACATAACACTCTTCACACATGGGCATCGATTAAAGGGTGGGTACTCTTACCAGAAAAGGTGGACCCTTCATCAGCTCATCCCCCTACCGTCATTATCTTTAGTATCATTTGACCCTCCCTCCTAGATTGTAAGCTCCAAAGAGCAGGGCCCTCCGATTCCTCATGTATTAAATTGTATTGTATTGTAACGGTTTGCCCCAACATCGTAAAGCGCTGTGCAAACTGTTGCCCCTATATAAAATCAATAATAATGATAAATAAAAAATAAACGCAGGTGCCACACAAGGTTACACAAGTTTATGAGCATCATACCAGATTCATAGGTCTCGGCTTTCTGGATATAGGGAGTAACAAGTTTAGGGGGTTCCTTCTTTTTGCGTTCACCCAAAAACTCTTCCTCAGCCAACCGCCGCTCCAGTTTCTCGTAGTAGGTCTGCATACAAAAAACAAAATACCAAGGATTTTAACCAAATCTATTTTGCCATGTGGGCATTTGTAAGAAGACCATAGCAGGCCACAGAAACTTTTTATTAGCATATCTAAACCCCCAAAACACTCCAAAATAAATTGCAGTTTATCAGTCCTTGGAAGTAATGGTCAAAATTAACTTTTTTTTTTAAAAATCCTGCCTGTAAAATCCTTTCCTTTTTCATACATAATGGGAGACAGAGTTAGGATGACATCCATTTCCTGCTGGGTTATACTTCATCTCCAGGTGAAACTACACTGGTAGACCAAAAGGTCTTTAGACAGGAAGTGACCCGTATATAACCCCTCCCATACAGGAAGTACTTCAGGTTTTGTATCAAGCACTGAATCCTCAAAAAGAGGGGAGGGAGTTCTGTCCCATGATGTACTCAAAGAACAGAAATTTAACGGAAAGTGTGACGAAAAAAAAAAAAATCCAAAAATGTTCTTTCATAAATCATGGGACATATAGTTAGGCCAATATTTATAACCTGCTGTGATGTCCCAGAGCAATAGCCTTGAGGGAAGGGAGACACCCTATCAAACAATAGCCATCAGGCCTTAAACAGCAGCCCGCAGTACACTGAGGCCGAAACCTGAATCCTCGGCTCCTCAAACATCCACTTGATAAAAATTGTGAACATATGCACTGAAGATCATGTAGCAACCTTACAAATCTGAGCCACAGATACCAGATGGCGAAAAGCCCAGGAGGTACCTACACCCCTGGTAGAATGAGCTCTCACCCTAAAGGGAGGCGCTTTACGTTTCAGACCATAGGCCTGAATGACCAATTGACGGACACAATTACATAGTTGTAATTCGTAATTCCTGTTTTGAATGTCATGTAACAGTTTTATATTGTGTTCACAGAAGCAAAAAGAGAATATGCCTTTCAAGATTTGTTCTATATACTTTAAGGTAAGCTCAAGACACAGCAGAATTGAAACCAGAAAGCAGACACACATCCACTCAGAGTTCTGTTTTATGGATGCAAATGGTCAAACAATCTTCAAAATTTCAATACCAAACATCACAGCAAACGTGCAAAACTGCAAACAGCAGTGAGTAAAACTATTAATTAAGCCTCAGAGAGATCATAAAGTGTTTAAAATAACTTAAAGTGAGAGTACAGATACTGAAGAAATATATCAACCATTTTAGGTAGAATGACAAGATTGAACAGTTGAACCGCCATTTGTTCTACTTTATTCAACATGTTTGTACATGGACTGCCTGCTGCGAAATTGTCAGTGTTATATATGAAGAAAAGCTGAAGTTAAAGTTATCTCAAGAGTTTGGTGTGCTTTTTAAACCTACTGCTTCCATAGAACGGCACTAGAGCAATTATAGAGTAATAGTCTTGTTTGGACTAAAAGATCAGAGAAATAAAAATTCTTCTAATGCCACTGCGCATAAAAGGCACTTCATAGTGCTGTGCCCGTCACACAGCTCAAAGTCTAAAGTATTTGGGTCTGATCCTAGATGCAGTCCAAGCATGAGTGTTCATGCCACCTTCAAGGATCTATGCCCTGAAGGATCAAGTGTGTCAGATAAGGGGCACCAGACAACCCTCCATTCGGCTCTGTATGAGTTTTCTAGGGAAGATGGTATCCACCTTCGTGGCAGTGCCCTATGCCCAGTTACATTCCAGGCCTTTACAACAAGACCTCTTGTTGGTTTGTGTAGCACTACCCCCGAAGGAGCTGGTGGTTTAGATTTGGGCCTGCCGTTACCTTTACTGTTCCATGCGCTCGTTTCAGGGGTTCTCCTCAAAGAGTTGTCCATATGAATGTCTACACCAAACACAAAGTCTCTTTCAAGGATTTTTTTAAACAAAGTTCTCCAACAGAGGGGTAGAGGGATAGGGAAAGACCCAGGTACTTTTGCTTTGCGGATCATGGGTACTACTTGGATCCAGAGCATTAACTCAGGCGCCACACTGGATTTCAGTAACCACCAGATAGGCCTACTCTCACCAGCCTAGCAGCTAGTGTGAAGCTCGTCAAAGTCTCTGCCACAGACTTGATAAGTGTTGTCCCGAAAAAACGGACATTTTTAAAACTTTTTTTTGCATTGATACATGTCCCCTGGGGCAAGACCTGGGTCTTCAGACCCGTTTTAGGACAAAAACTTGCATATTAGCCTTTAAAATTAGCACTTTTGAGTCCCATAGACTTCAATGGGGTTCTAAAGTTTGTACGAACGTTCGGTTAGTTCGAAGGTTCTGATGCAAACCGAACCGGGGGGGTGTTCAGCTCATCCCCAATTATTATACCAGCCTAACGTCATTTTCTTGTCCATAAAAGGGAAACCCATGCATGCCTCAGTTTCACACCAAATCCTGCCTTCAGGACCAGCTCCTATGATGGATGTCACACATCCCAGCATTGGACCAGTGTGACACGACGTCCATCATATGAGCCGGTCCAAGAAGTGGGACTTTATATGACTACCCCGCTATGCCAGTCTGGCCCTGTACACCCCAGAGTTCCCAGCCAACCACAGGCCTTGGAACTCAGGGCCAATAATTGTCCATCAGCAATACAAGACCCAGGTTTTCTTTTGGGGGCCCACTCGGGGCTATAGCCTGGGTCAGTCCCCCCCCACTCCTACAAACACCATTGGTAAGCGGTCTGCCTATACATCATAAGGGCAAGCAGTTTTACATTGACCGGAAGTATCAATGAACTACCACAGCTCTCAACAGCGTCGTAGTAGTTCACTGAGAACAAGCCGAAACCGCAAAGGCTGTCGGTACTTGTTGGTCATTGAT
The DNA here is from genome assembly GCF_905171775.1 of Rana temporaria. Lineage (NCBI taxonomy): Eukaryota > Metazoa > Chordata > Amphibia > Anura > Ranidae > Rana > Rana temporaria. Next base: position 505,432,423 of record NC_053490.1, read on the forward strand.
TAATAGGGATCTGTGAATTAATGAAGCAGCCATTTGGGCAGAGACCCGCACTGCCACGTTCTCTTTGAATTGTGGTAGAGAGTACGGGGAGAAGATCCCTAGCTCACGGCCACAAGAAGTGGGGGATTGGTTGGAGAGGGGGTAAGATACTGAACATGTTAATCCCCAAATATGGGTGTAACATGTAACACATTGCAGTGATTCTTCCCCTATACATTTTTCCTCTCCATGGATTTTTACCTGATCCATTGTCACCATTATCAGCCGCAGCCTGCGCTACACAACACCACCCCCTCACGACTACATAACTGAACGCAGAGGTATCTGTTCAGTGCACAAGATGTTACAAGGATACTGGATTCCTAGTGTAGCACCCTGCTCCTGTTGATCAGGCGCTGCTTTAAATTTAGTGGGGTCTGAGCAGTTATTTGGCCGTGGCCGCAGCCGTGCTAAGAGTTCCACCATTGTTCGTCTGGGGGTGTCATTACCACCCCAGGCCAAAGGTGGCAGTAGCAAGGTCAAGGTGCATTGGGTATTCCCCTCGGCAACGAATCAGTGGGAGTGGTTTCTCGCTGTGCATGCAGGGGAGGGGTATTTAAAGGTACAGACACCATTAGGGTGGGATCGTCGGGGTCTGTCTGTCGACCCACGCGCCTCGTGGCCCGCCTGGCCTGAGGTGCGTGTCCTGAATCCTGGTTTCCGGGACCATGTTGGCCCGGGGCTGTGACTTTGTTGGTGGGCCCAGTAGTCTGGCTGGGGCCTGCCTTGCAAAGGTGATCCTGTGCGGTCTGTCCTGCGGAAGGAAGCCACTTGGTGAAGGAAGCCAGGGAAGACCTATCATGGAGAAAGCTATGCAAGAGGCTGGTACCTTGCCTGGAAACTTCATTGAAGGATGCACCGCGAGGCTCGACAGTGTCGCCTGTCGAGTCTAAAAGTTTTACTAAAACCAAGCTGGAGAGATCCGGGTGCCGAATCCTGTGGCAGAGGATTCCAGAACAAAGTGTTTGCTCATAAAGGAAGGTCTGCGGCAGAGACTGGACTTTACTTTGTGCGCTATCCCGGCTGCTAGGCCAGTGAGAAGGACCTATCCGGGTGAGCAATACCCACTCTGGCTAGAGTGGCGACGAGAACCGTTTGCTGGAAGCAGGAGTGTTTCCCCATCTGTGATTATACACCTGAACCTACCTACCCTTTGCACCCCTCCACCTTCTTTACTACTGAAGTTCTGCAAAATAAACCCAAAAAAATAAGTGCATTGTGTGGACATTGAAATTCTTCAGACTCTTTCACCCTGGACAGCGAGAATATAGAGGCAACATGCCACCCAAAAATAACCAGCAGCTCCTCCGGGGGTAGTGCTACACTAGCAAGATCACCAGGTAATTTTCCCATACTTGAAGGTACTTTCTCTCTCCACCCCCCCCCCCCCCCCAATACTAACACATTTACTTTATTTTAATATTTGTTATTTAGGAAAAACACCCCACTTAAATCCATCCTTACCTTGAGTCTTACATTTGCATAAGCCCCTCTCCTGTCCTAAAATTGCTCACTCTGATTTCACTGAAATTCATTGGATTTCAGTTCTTTAAGCCCCTATTAACACCTGATCATTTTGTTGTACAATCCACAAAGTACAACAATGCTCAATATGAAGACATATATTATCAATGGGCTTGTTCATACCAGAGTATCGTGTTGCTTGTAGTTCAAAAGTATGTGAACTTCTTTAGGGCAGAATCACACAGTCTGGCACCATAGACTTTAGAAACGCCTGAAAAATACACGTAAAACAGATTTTTCAGGCAGCCACGCAAAAGTCTCTGGGGCCAAAAATAAGCGACTCTGCTCCTGTACTAGAAGTCGTATGAAAAACTGAAGAATGCATGTAAAAAAAACGTGTAGCAAGGTCCCAAGCCTCTTTTGGTCTAATGAGGACCTCCAGGGTCAGGGATAGCCGACATCCTTCTGTATGTAGCGGGTTGTAAGGCATGGTGGGTGCAGAGTAGTTAAAGTTATTGGGCCCAGACACTTCTTGAATACAAATCAAGGTTTTTCTCTTAATCTTTTTGGGGGAAAGAGGACCAGGACCCCTTTAGATAGTTGTAAGATTAGTCGGCAGACTGCGAGACTTTGACAGGATAGCCATGCAGGGAAAGGCATTCAGCAAGACACCACATCTGTATGTGCAGGAATGCTGTCTCCTATGGCAACAGTCTAACAGTTTTTTTCTCTTTCACTACTGTAACGGAATGACCCGGGATAAACAGAGACTTTGGAAGGATGAGGGGTACTCCTGTGCCAGCGTCATTAATAACTCTTATGTCTAGGGTCACCTTATGTCCGATAGGGCCATAGGGTGACTGAGAAATTATATCCTAAATTACAGGACAGGGGACATTACTGATTGCAATATCTCCAATTGCAATATGAGCTAAGTGTTGGTTTATTCTATGACTCATCTCTCTGTGTAGACTGTTGACATGTTAAATAAGGCTGGCTCTTGAAAGGCCTTTCATTGTGTGATAACACGGTTTAAAGCCTATTGATGCTCAGAGGTGTGAATACCTTTCATGCGGAGACAGAACGTCTGTCTAAAGATGTGGATTGAGAGGGATTTATTGTGTGATGGTGTTTTGTTTGAATTCTGTTAATGAAGGAATGCGACTTCTCAGGTGCAGAAATAATTATAGCCCGGCGCCGAGATGTCTGGAATATTTAGCAATTAGCCATCTGAAGGTGTATTGAAGCCCCCCAGGGTGTGATGTGTGGGTGGAGAGTTTGATGGTTCCTTTCATGCTTTAGCTGTATATAAACTTGAGAGCTAACTATTAAAGTGGTCTTGCATTTGAAACCAGAACACAGAGCAAGTCTCGTTATTCTGGGGAAATGGGATGTCTGATGTCTGTTGGAGGGTTGGAGTGTCAGATGAGCTGTCGTGGGTTGATGGAAGGTCGTAAACGGTGGTGACCGTTACAACTACCATTTCTCCTTGTAGTTCTTCAGCCCACTGCGCTCCCAATCTCTCTCACTAGATACTCCGATTTACTGCCACCAAATCCCTTTAGCGCCTCCAATCTTCAAACTGGCATCTACCTCAAGCGTCACCTCAGCGTCTCTGCTGGGTCCCTAGCTTGGCACACAAGATACCTCTCAAGCTTCACCCACACTGGCCTGCTCAGTCCCTAGCTTGACACACAAGGCTGCGCTGCAAGAGTCACCTCCGCTGGCTGGGTCCCTGGCTTGATTCCCACTGAAGTTTCCCGATTCTTCACCATCCCTGGTTGGTGAGAATGCTGCTCCCGTACTTGCTTCAGTTACTCACTGTGGTCCCTGGTAATAAGGCAGACAGTCCCTTACTGGCGACAGCTTCCCCTCCAACTCCTGATGCCCAACTTGAGAAAGCAGCTCACAGAGTCCAAGACTGCTTATTTCTATTGGATTTACAGTAGCATAAATCAAGAAACACTATTGCTTGCAGAGCACAGATGTTAACACTAGCAGTATTGATTTACACAGGCAGTGGCACAGTAGGCTACCAAATAATTTCAATACGGCAGGAGATTTAACATCTTAAACAAAAAATTGTTTGGCCAGTCCTCACCCATCAACTTTAAAATGTTTACTTTTACAGAAACCAGCACACTCCAAGCTATAACCATATATTTGTAGTGGACTGTAGCCGATGGGCAAATCTAGAAATCCAAGCCCTTGTGCGATACAAGACATTGGCATTGGGACACAACTCCCTGCTGGCCAATCTGAAATCGCAACTCTGGTTGAATTGGCTTTTAACCTCCCATCGTCTCCACTGTACCTGGTAGTAATAGTCATCTAGATGTGGGTTTTCACTTTGTAGCTGGATCATTTGCAGTTTGATCACCCATTCTTTCTCCTTCTGAGACATTAAACTTGCATAAGGATCAGGTCTACTATCCCACTGCTTACGACTGGAGCTAGAAACACAAGACAAAAAACAAAACAAAAAACAGAACAGCTAGAGACTTCTCTGAGCAGATCAAGTTTGCATGGTCTATAGTACTGATTGTAAAAGGGTTTTGTCCCATTTTAGTTAGGTCATGTCCTCAGGGTGCTGCGCAATGTCCCCGTCAATCTCTGGTTGGGTTTGAGACCGTGTAACTAGTGAGAGATGGAGTTAGGTGAGAAGTCAACTTTGGGAGGGACACCTTTCAGCAAAGAGTCACCTCCCCTTTAGGGTATTGAGGGACTTCTCCCCTTGTGGAATGGGAATTTAGAACAGGCAAAAATTCTTAGCTATTAAAGCATTCTGCTGAAAGCAGTGGGCCCTGAGTTGCTCCTGTTGGGGCAGTTATAAATTTGCCTGTGATGCAGCAGCATTAAAATGTTGACAACCTATATATTGGATGTGTTATGAGCAGTAAGGAACTAATTAAGAAAGTGTCCTCCGGTCTGGACATTTTTTGGGGAAGATAAGCTCTTAAGAGATTCTGCTTGTGGAGGCGAACATGTGGAAAGGTTGGGACTAAATTAATCAGGTTCTAGCACACTGGTTAGGGCTGGGGACCCCAGGGTGGCTAATCGATTTAGTGTCACATAGTTGGTCCTAGGGGAATGGACTCCCCTCCCCCAATCGATAAAGTATAGAAGAGTTGAAAGTTCAGGCACATGGGTCTCCCAGAATGGAGTAATCATCAATGTCATTGGACATCATGTTAGGGTGATGGTAAAGGGTAGCCTAGTAAAACCTTCATTGCCCAACTGGGAAACCAAAAAATAATACATTTAAAATAATTGACAATTTTGCTACAGTAATGTGCACCGTTGACCTATCAAATAATTTCAGAGAACCAACAAAGAATGTATTGGGTTAAAAAAAAAAAAAAAAAAAAAAGTTTAGACAGCATGTTTAGTATCCTTGTCTTTCTTACTAGCAATGGGTATCATATGACAAACAAACAGTGATAGGCAGGAGCATATATACACACACATGCCGTAGTGGAGTCCCTCTTTAATCACCATATTCAGCAGTGCGTGTTGGCCCCCCCTAATTTCTTTGGCAATCCAGTAGGCTCCCACAATCCCCAGGACTACTGAACACACCCACGGAATATAAACTCTACGTTTCCTGCCCCAAGGTTCTCAGATATCTCACATGAAACAGCAGTGACTGGGATTGTCATCTAATCAGTAATTATGTGGGGGACGCCACTGTTCTTGACATGCGTGAAGCCACAAGCATGCAGTTTCACATTAAGCCCCAGTCACTGTAGCGGGCACACATCCCTGGGACTCTAGTTGCTACCTGGATATCCAAACCAGAGACTTACGTCCTGTCTGTGGAGCATGTATGGAGATCCACGGTAGACTACCTGGGAAAACCGGTATAGCCAATTTCCTTGAGAGGCGCTACCTCCCCTGTACAGCAAGTAATTGTTTGCACTAGACCTAACTGTACTGTTTACTACTAGCTCTTTCCTTGTCATTCTGTTCTTTTAAATCAGTGTTTTTCAACCTTTATTGTTGATGAAACCCTGGCAATAATTAAGAAATAGCATTAAATGGATATAAATATTACAACTTCCCTATTTTATGTGGAACGTGTGCCATTTTTTTCTTCTGAACACATGCTTAATTCTGGGTTTAACTTCATAGATAAGCAGTATACAGGGGCAGCAGGATAGAACACAGATGGTTAGCACACAAAACAGGTGGGACAGCTGGGCACACAGCAGAACATAGGCACATCATAGAGCACAGAGAAAATGAGGCACATATCAGAACATGGGACACATCAACGTGCTCACGGCAGAGCATAACACGGGTCAAACGGCAGGGCACAGGAATTAAAGTGCAGAGGTAAACGGGAAGAGGCTGTAATAAGACCGGTCATAGCGCGATCCTTCCCGCCAGCCCCTCCTTTCCTCCCGTCTACCCCAGGTGATGTCACATACAAGCACCTGAGGTGAACAGGAGAAGAGGGGCCAGCAAGATCGCACTGTAAGAGGTCTTATTACAACCGCTTCCTACACTACAACTCTTCAAGATGGTCACCCAGACCATGAATCCGGGATGTCTTGAAGTCCCCACTTCAGACACCCAAGAGTTCTGCAATGAACTATCGGATTTCTTCATCAACAAAATTGAAAAAATTCGGGTAAGTATTCGGCAAAACAATACTCCACTCAGCCCCCTCTTCAATCAAAACACCGACGGAACGCCTCTACAATCAACTAAGTTCACTTTGGAACCCATCTCCATTGATACCACAAAAAAATTCATTGGTGCGCTGCGCAACAGCACAGCACCCAATGACATCATTCCCACCAAGCTACTGAAGGAATGTGCCGACATCCTGGCGCCTCCGATCACACAGCTTATAAATCAGTCATTTAAGGAAGGCATAGTGCCTTCCCTGCTGAAAGAGGGCACAATCCTGCCGATCTTGAAAAAACCTAATTTGGATCCTATGGACCCAACTCACCGCCGTCCCATAACAGGTCTAAATGCTCTGTCCAAGATAATGGAGAAAGTGGTGGTAAATCAGCTGCAACAGCATCTGGATACCCACAACCTACTCGATCCATTTCAATCCGGGTTCCGTCCCGGACACGGGACAGAAACGGCCTTACTGAAAATATGGGATGATGCGCTCGAGGCCGCAGACGAAGGAGAATCGTGTCTCCTGGTTCTGCTGGACCTAAGCGCAGCCTTTGACACAGTAGACCATAAATTGCTACTGAGACGACTAACAGAAGTCGCCGGAGTCTCAGAAGATGCCTTACCATGGTTCTCCTCTTTTCTCGGAAACCGTTCACAAACAGTGAAACTGGGATCTTTCACGTCAGAAAAACGCGCGGTGCCATGTGGGGTCCCCCAAGGATCCCCCCTATCACCGGTGCTGTTCAATATCTATCTTCGTCCTCTCTTTGATATTATCAGTAGCCAAGAACTACTCTATCACTCTTATGCAGACGACACGCAGTTGTACTTTCGCATCTGCCAAAAAAAGGATCATCATCTCAGATTAGAGAAATGTCTCTCTTCAATAGAAAACTGGATGACTAAGAGTTATCTCAAACTCAATAGCGCTAAAACAGAACTCTTTATGTTCAATGCCAGTCGGAAGAGTCAACCGACAACAAACTGGACACCTTCGCCCATCCTGGGTCAGACCATCTCCCCTAGCTCCAAAGTCAGAAGTCTAGGAGTCACGTTTGACACCTTCATGACAATGGACGCACAAATAGGGTCAGTAGTCAGCAGGACGCACCATTTGATGCGCCTTCTACGCAGACTTATTCAATTTATTCCCAAAGAAGACATAGCAGTCGTGGTGGGAACAATCGTGAATTCCAGACTGGACTATGCAAATGCCCTTTACCTCGGGCTCCCCAAGTACCAAATCGCTCGTCTTCAAGTCGTACAGAATACGGCCGCTAGACTTGTGACTGGGAAAAAATCTTGGGAATCAATCTCACCTTCGCTGAGATCCCTTCACTGGTTGCCAGTGAAAGACAGAATTGCATTCAAAGCACTCTGCCTGACACATAAGTGCATCCATGGGAAGGCTCCTAGATATCCATGCGACAAGATCAAACCGCACAATTGCAACCGCATTCTGCGATCCACCGACCAAAATCTGGTCAAGGTTCCTAAAACCAAATACAAGTCCAAAGGAGAAAGAAGGTTTGCTTTTCAGGGCCCCAGGCTTTGGAATGCTTTACCAACCAGCATTCGGTTGGAGCAAAACCACCTGTCTTTCAGAAGGCAGATCAAAACCCTGCTTTTCTGATAGGCATGAGACACTAACATCAAGCGCCCAGAGGCGATTCAGTTCGCATGTGCCGCGCTATATAAATTTTTCATTCATTCATTCATTCACTACTCCCCATGCTGTCTGAGCCACAGTTGAAAGACACTGTTGTAGATCCTATTATTCTTTATTGTGCTGCCACCCAGTAGCTTTTGTGGGAACTACCCCATGCCTTCTTGTACTACAAAAGCTGCACTGCCTATTTTGTTTAGTTTGTAAGCAGGGGCAGTCTTGCTTGCTCTACTGCAGGTGGCACTTTTTCACAGCAACACGGCAGATGGAGAGGAAGTCAAGAGGAACAGGGTTACTTTATAGTTTGCCGAGTCATTGGGGCAGCCATCTGGTTGGATGCTGGCCACCCATGTGACTCTGGTGGCCATCTTAGGTGTGGCCCCTCCATTTGGTGTGCAAAATGCAAGTGGATAGAGAAGGGACAAGTACCCCGTATTTTAGGTACTGTACTAGTGGTAGGTAAAGGTTCCCGATAAGAAGGGAAAGCGTAAGGTTAGCAACCTCGCTGGACATCTGCCTACTTGGGCACAAGACGGACAGGCCTCACTCTACCCCTCTCTACAGACACTGTCCGTTCAGCTGAAACCCGCTTACTACATGCAGTTGGAACTGAGTGTTCCCGGTTGGGCTCCCTTTCACTGGGTGTTTGTGAACTAGCTTTGCGTTATTTCAATACAAGGTACTTAAATCGCACTGGGATTGTGTTATTGCCGCAGCACCACACCTATATGTTCCTCCAATTTCTTCACTTTAGCACAAAGACCCAACTTTACAAGGCAGTCTTCTTACACTGTATTACCACCAAGATTATCAGTCTTACCTTTGAGGGCGTTGTCGTTGACTAAGGATTCTACGATGTTGTGGATGCAGCTGTGTTACATGTCCAGGAAACCTAAGGTTTAATAACTACAATTAAAATGCACTTCTTGTAAATTGTCAGAAGGAATCCCAGCTACAGCAATATCGCATAAAAAAAAAAAAAAAAAAAGGGAGGGGGGAGAATATATAGTTTGATCCAGATATGCCTGCTTTTCCAGAATTACCCACATTTGGGAGGACCAATATCGCCAAACACAGTCAAGGGAAGTACCACTGTTAATCTGTATGTGTAGAACTCAGAAAATTCTACACAGGTGGCTAAATGGACAGGATTATGTAAGGAGGCAGAAAACGAGAAAGCTTTACCAATGTTCTAATGCTTATTTATAGTCTGAGCACACACGTACCCAAGTGGTACAGGGAGCCACAAAGCTGTACAAAAAAAAAAAAAAAGCAGTCTCATCTACTGGCCAGACAGTGTGATAATTTGGCTGGTCGCAAAAATCATGTCAACTTAACGAAGCATTAAGGGATTTGAGCTGAAACCTGCAAACCTAGTTTTAGTGTTTACCCCCAAAGGGGCTGCTGAGAAGATGCCAAGGTCTCCCTTACGGGCACAGAGGCTACCTGCCACAGACACAGGCTTGGTCTAAGGTATGTGTTTTTGTGGACTTTATTTGCAGAAAACTTGTACAGGAGAGGGTTAAGACTACAAACTTCTGAGCACCAATTCTATAGCAGCAGGCGCATGTGAAAGTCCCAAACTCAGGTCTTACAATGTCCCAGGAGCTGTCTGCCACCCAGCTTCCACACGTACGACACGCTTCAGTGAAGGAGACGAAAACCTTCTCCAGACCCGGACTCTCAAAGCAACGCATTCCAGCAAGTCCCCTTCAGCTGAGGTCCCAAATGCAAGTCCCATCTCACACTAGCTGCCTGACAGCCAGGGAAGCAGCCACAGGAGAAGAAGTGGAACCCCTAATAGAGAAAGGCAAACACTCTGCCCAAGCCCTCAAAACATTTATCACCTGCTCAGTCACCTTCTGGACACCCCCTTCCAGGGATTGGCTGGAGGTGTGATAAATATTTATTACTAAATGATTGACCTTCCGTGTTTTTATTTCGGGAAGCATCTTCCAGAAATAGGCAGGAGCAATCACCCAGCTTAGGAAACCATGAAAAAAAAAAAAAAAAAAAAAAGGAGATAATATATAAAATGTCTTCACTGACAAAACTTAATGTAGCCAGATAGGCAAGGGGGGTGGAAAAGGAGCTACATATTAAACACAAGGTAGTCAAGATCCCCAGCTGCTGCACCAGCCATTAACCTATATGGATTTATAGTTACAATTATGGCCCCTCCTACATTTAGAAACACCCACATAAGTTTTCTAAAATAAATACTTTGTCACTGTCCTTTGCCACAACGAATGTCTAAATCTGTGACATTGCTAAATATTTGTTACTTTCTGGATAGTTAGAAAGGATTGAAAACTTACTTAAAGCTCTGGAATGTGTTGCCTAGGGGGCTAAAGAATGGAGACATGCTGGGACTTGGAGACATTGGACCAAACTGCATCCTGACCATCTTTGGGGTCATTGGTCTCACAGGGGTGCTGACGTTAGGAGACATTGGCCTGAAGGGAGTCTGGGACATAAAACCTGGAGACTAAAGAAGAAAAAAAGTCCACAAAACAAATTGTAATAATTTCCTTTGCATCTGCCATCATACACAATCACTGCACAGGCATTGGAATCTTAGTGCAAGACCTCTCTTGCTCGCCACTCCTACCAATGCACCATACCATGCGACCCATCTGCTCCAAAAGAGCTTACAAGGATACCCGCTATACAAAACATACTAGTAGTCTTTTTTTTTTTTTAAACAAATGATTTTTTTATTCAAATTTTTTTGGAGCCCCATTGGGGCTTTGATGAAATATCAGGGGTCTAAACAGACCCCTGATGTTTCACTTTTGAGACAGAGAAAAAGGGACAGACGACAGATTTCCCAGTCCCTTTCTCTGCAGCCAAGCAACAGGGGAAATCTGCGCTGCACAGGGCAATTAGGGTGTGCCCAAGCACACGTCTATGGTGACCAGGAACAAACATGCAGCTAGTAAAATGAGAACTTTATATGCACACTTGTTCTTGGGTCAGTGAATTAAAAATATAAGCCTTTGGTTCAACCAGAACAGCCAGGCAAATATTTTTTTAAAAAAGGAAGTCCCCCAGTAAGGCCGTAAAAGGTTTTTGCCCATTTAAGCTGCTAGAAAATGTGTTCTTTTTACTTCCTGTAACAGGGTGACAATGCCGTTAGTTTTCCTGTAAAATCTCACAGCAACTAGTCGTCCTGTGGGCAGGGTAGTCTTTGTACAGTATATTTCATTTATGAACTTGAAAGAAAACAAAAAAACAAACAAACACACTTACCTTTTGCCTTAACACCCCTGTCCCTCACTGGCATAATCTCTTGGGTGCCCATCTTAGGCCACCTTCACTGGCCAGCGCAAGATGAAGTCACTCTTGTGCAGGTGTCAGGCATCTTGGACTCATGACACATAAATTATGCCCCAGCATTGGTATTAATGGGAGGAATTATGCCCCATCTTTGGGGTCAGAGGGAGCGTATTGTATTTCATCAGTGGGAGAAATAGTGCTCCACTGGCCAGTTAAAAGCAAAGGGTCATATCCATCTGTAAATTTGATGTCAGATCAGTGTAACCAAAGTTGTAATGATCAACCTGACCCAAGGCATTTCAATGAGCAAAGAGCAGTCCACACATTACCAAGCACAGCAGTAAATTGTAAGCCACATATCCTACCTGATTGGGGGAGAATGGTGGAATCGGTCTTCTGGGAGGTGTAAATGGAAAAGGTGGGCGCATGCTGCGCGGCATCAGTGGAGACTGCTGGAACCAAGTTAGGCTAGTAAATTCACTCAGAAAATAAGACGGCTAAACGCCAATGATAACAAACATCAGTTAATAAAGTGGATGTAAACCCAAAAAATAGTTTTTGATTTTTGATGTCACAATGTAGAGAATAAGATTTCCTATCATCTGTGCCCAGTCTTGCCACACAAAGTTAATCCAGCTCTGAGCAATCCTCTTTTTATTGTTCAGGGAAATAAAAAACAGACTTCCAGATAAAAACCAAAGTCCTTGCTTGAGTGACAGGTTATTTACATATCTCATGCACTGCTTGCAGACATACACAGCTTCTGTAAAAAGTGCTCAATTCACATCCCCCTCCCCTCTTCCCTTCAGCTCTATGTATATTCTGATGGCGGTTGCATTTTCTCATGGCACTGAACTGTGACTCACCCCATATTTTGAAAACATTTAATCAAAACACAGGGGAGGGGATGTGAATTGTGCACTTTTTTCAGAAGCAAGGACTTTGTTGTATTTCACTGAATAAAAGATGATTGCTCAGAGCTGGATTAACTGTGTGGCAAGAATGGGCACAGATGATAGGAAATCTTATTCTCTACATTGTGACATATATATTTTGGGTTTACATCCACTTTAATATAAACAAAGTGTGTGCACATTCAAGAATATATAGTAAATTTAGTAATTATTGCAGGTTTCTCTGCAACTTGCTACACGTGCGGTCTTCATCTTGATGTTGAATTCCAGGAGCTCGGCACTGCAAGATACCAGTGCCAACCACTCAACTTCCCTGCTACGGATTTACACTTTTAGCCCTAAATGCCACAACAGATTTGGGTTAGAAGGGAGGGTTCTGTTAAACCATTGGCTTTTTGGAACTAGATGACTACATCCATAACTCCAAAAGTCTAAAATAGTAAAAAGAGGGACACCTTATAGCATGTAGATAAAGGACACACCCTTGCCACAGACACTGTTACACAGACCATAAAGATCTAATAGGCAGAAAAATAAATGAAGATTGGCTGAACCACACAAGTGCTTTTTTTAAACTCTTTCATCTTATTCGCTTTTCAAAAATACAAATGCAGAAATAGAGAGGTTGGATAGCTGTATACTCATGACACAATGGGTGGAAGCAAGTGAAATACAGGGGACGGAGTGAGTACATTATTAAAGGGGTGGGGCCACAATGGAAGGGCAGTGCCCATGCATTAAGACAGTCCTGCTTGTGGCTTTAGTCCAGCCAAGGCCTTTCTCCAGGTCCAGATGGTTTCCCAACAAGATCATCCCTTGGCACCGTATAAGATGTGAAGAATTCTCACTCAGTTTCCAGGCAATGCATTTTCTTGTCATCCCAGTCTTAGTCCGTTGGGTTCAATATTGAGTCGCCCCACCGTTTGCAGCTATAACAGCTTCAACTCTTCTGGGAAGGCTGCCCACAAGGTTTAGGAGTGTGTCTATGGGAATGTTTGATCATTCTTCCAGAAGCAAATTTGTGAAGTCAGGCACTGATGTGAATGAGAAGGCCTGGCTCAGAGTCTCCTCTCTAATTCATCACTAAGGTTTTAAATCGGGTTGGGATCAGGACTCTGTGCAGGCCAGTCAAGATGCTCCACCCTAAACACGCTCATCCATGTCTTTATGGACCTTGCTTTGTACACTGGTACGCAGTCATGTTGGAACAGGAAGGGGCCATCCCCAAACTGTTCTCACAAAGTTGGGAGCATGAAATTGTCCCAAATGTCTTGGTATGAGGACGCCTTAAGAGTTCCCTTCACTGAAACTGAAGGGTCACGCCTAGCCCCTGAAGAACCACCCCACACCATAATCCCCCCTCCACCAAATGATTTGGACCAGTGCACAAAGCAAGGTCCATAAAACCGATAGAGTTGGAGGTGGAGGAACTTGACTGGCCCGCACAGAGTCCTGACCTCAACCCAACAGAACACCTTTGGAATGAATTAGAGCCGAGACTGCGAGCCAGGCCTTAGTCTACTTCAGTGCCTGACCTCACAATTGTGCTTCTGGAAGAATGGTCAAACATTCCCATAGACGCCCTCCTTAACCTTGTGGACGGCCTTCCCAGAAGAGTGCAAGCTGTTATAGCTGCAAAGGGTGGGCCAACTTAATATTGAACCCTACAGACTAAAGGCCCAGACACACGATCAGACTTTGACAGCGATCCGACCGTCTATATGCGCCATCGGACATTTGTTGTCGGTTTTTCCACAGACAAATATTCTCTGTGCATGCTCTCAAACTTTCCGACAACAAATGACTGATGGAGGATCATCCAATTGAGTGTACACAAGTCCATCGGACTAAAATCCAAAGTACAAACACGCATGCTCAGAACCAATGATAAACATCAGACAACAATAGCAGAAGTTGCCCAAAGGGTGGCGGTAAAGAGCTGAAAAACCATGTGATTTGGCGAATGTTGGCTGAAAATGTTCTGTCGTCTGTGTGCAGAAGTTCACGGCCAACACCAATCAGACCAAAATTCCAATGAAAAGTCAGATAGAAGCCCGAGTGTGTGTATGAGGATTAAGACTGGGATGTCATTAAAGTCCGTGTGTGTAAAGGCAGGTGTCTCAAAACTTTTGGTAATATAAAAACGCACGCAAAAAAAAAAAAAAAATTCTGAATGAAAACATTCTATGAGACATATACACAGTAAGTCTCTGCATTTCCTCCGGATGGAGAAAATGCATTACGTGGAACCCGAGTGAGAATTCTTCACATCTTATACAGTGCCAAGGCGTGATCTGGTTGGGAAACCACCTGGACCTGGAGAAATGCCTTGGCTAAGCTGAAGCCACAAGTGCCAACGATTCCTTGTAATGAGGGATCAATAGGAGCTGGTAAGCGAGCCTTTCAGCTGTTGGTGGAGGCACCGATATTTAAGATCACTATGGTAATGAATGGTGGAGATTAACATGAGGATTTATTTTGGAGTTGTGGATTGTTCTAACCATTTAATTTGTATATACAGTAAACACTTGGTTTGCGAGGACAAATGGTTCCAGGAACATGCTTGTAATACAAAGCACTCGTATATCAAAGCATTTTTTTTTTTTACAGGGTATAAAAGAGAAGAGAGGCACCTACAAGTGTAGCAATAAGTTGCTAAATGTTGTACCTTCATTTAATGTAACCATATTGCTATACTTAGAGGCGCCTTTCTTCTCTTTTATACTCAGTTGTGACGTGACGCTACTCTTATATCAAGACATGGCTTGTATATCAAGGCAAAATGTATTAAAACATTTTGCTTGTCTTGCAAAACGCTCTCAAACCAAGTTACTCTCAAACCAAGGTTTCACTGTACATGATTGAATAGCGGGACCTTTATTTTTTATTTTACTTTTGGCAATCTAGTGTATGCCAATAAACATTTTTGGTACAGTGTTAGGAAAAACCCTGCTTGCTGCTCCTTTGATACCATTTTAGGGAAATGTGTTATTATAGTGTCCAATGTTAATGCATGTAAAACTTATCTAAAGTGAACAGCATCCACAGTACACCAAAACTGCACAGATGTATCCAGTAGTAGATATGTACACAGCCTAAGCAATTTCAGGTGCAAATCAGATCTTATGTAGCGCTACCCTCGGAGGAGCCGCTGATTAGATTTGGGATCGGCGTGTTTAAGTTAGCTCTATACTGTGTCCAGGGGTGATGATAGTGCTGAGAGCAATAATAGAATGTCCAGGACCGTTGGTTGACGTTTTCAAATGCTTTATTTTCCCGGTCAAACACGACCAACATGTGAACTTGAGGTAGACCGGATAGGCTGGTGAAGGTAGAGCAACTTCACAGTATCAGGCTATGGATAATAAAGGCAGTCCTGCACTCTGTAATTTGTCTACGTCGCCACTCCAGCTGGAGTGGGTAAAGTCCACCTGGACAGACCTCTCTCACAGGTCTGGCAGCCAGAGCGCCACTTAAAGCTTCTGGGAAAGGAAACAAGTCTCTGCCACAGACTTGGCTCTAATTTGGATGTCCAGAGACCTCTGCCACAGGCCTAGTGCTTGGAAGCTAGGACGGTAGAGCAAATACTCCCAGTAGGTCTTTGAGATCACCGACTGACAGCTTGAATGTGACCTGTCAGTGTCTGGTGCCCAGATCCCCGGTGGTTCATTCAAGCCCTGTTGGATCACCTGCCTCCGGGTTCTCCTCAGACCGATCCCCCACCGAACAGCACCCAGCTTGGGATCTTCTCAATAGAAGTGGGGACCCAGTAAGTCACTGGGGCCCCTTGGTAGCATCAGTTGCTCCGGGCTATGAGAGCCCAGAGTCAGGAACTCCGCGTAGCACGTGACCCCAGCCAGGTAGGCCATAGTGGTAGGGCCCGTGATGTGCGCACACCCTAAAGGTGGGTGCCGCACCTGGAACCCGCGAAGAACCCCGAACAACGGCCTCCGCCACTGAAATTTCCCTCGAGGGGTATGCTGGGGAGGGGTAACTCCTCAAATTAGCTGCTGGGAAGAAGCGGCTCCGCCTGGACCCCTCTGGCGCCACCTGCCGCCCAGAGATGAGACTGCATCTCTGGGGCACAGACTGACCCACAGGACAATCCAGATTTGGCGACAACCAAATTTGTCAAATCAAAGAATGAGAGTAAGATAACTCTCTCATTCTCCCACTAAATTTGAATATAGCACCTGTACGAAAGTACACAGGCGCTACACTTATAAGAGTGAAGATTAGGGTATAGTGCAATAAGAGATATCAGAATCTTTTACCTGCCTAGGAAACCGCTGTCGAAATGGCTTGGGGGACAGTCTACCCATCTCTAGACCCTTCAGCCTTTGTGCACACATGTATCCGCGATGCATAGGGGAGCCCAGGAACTCCAGGTTGGCTGGTGGCAAATATGGTGCCTTGTCCATTACTCTCAAGATAGCCTTATCCTGTATTATGTGACACAAAACAACTTATGTTAAAGATTTTATAACAGAAACCCATCAGGAGAGAACATGAAGGCTACAATTTGAGCTCTCTCCTGCAAATGTATGCAGATAATTACAACTCCTCTGTTTTTCCAGATCTGCATTGTTTTAGTACTGAGGCCAATGAATCTGCATAATAGCCGAGTAGTTGGCATTTTAAGAAAGAAGTCAGCAATTGGAGACCATGCATTTTGATCAGGACAGGTTTTCTGAAGTTACACATGTGAAACTTTGCAAAGATACGTTTATACTTTTTTCACATTCTCTGAATCAAAACCAATTAGAACAACGTGTGGGTGAATGTTGTATTATGGCCCAGTTCACACTGGTGCAAAATGCGCTCTGACTTTAAGAGCACAAGTTGCACGACATGCGAAAATCAAGGTTTCCCCCAGAGAGCCATCTTAACTGGCCCAACTTGTGTCAGTCCGACTTTGGATAAGCTTTCTGCACTACTTTGGTCCGACTTGTGTCAGATTTCAACCGATAGAATTGAACGAAAGTCACATCCAAGTCAGATCCTCATCTTAAATGATGCGATTGGATACGATATTACAGGAAGATTACACGGGCATTCCCTAAAGTCGCTTCAAAGCCGTGCCAAAGTTGCCTGGCAACTGATGCAGGAGCAGTGTGAACCTGGCCTTAATCTTGTGGAAAGACCTTCAAAAATTGGTCATAAGTGGTGTGATAGATTGCATGTATCTTAATGGAATAAAAACAAACACAGAAGGAAAAAAAAAAATGTATAAAATTGTGCAATAAACAAACAGTCTTTAGTGCAGAAAAAAATAAACGGTTCCAAAAACAAACATTTAGGACAGAGAGCCGCGGCGACATCTCTTCCGGGTTTGGCCGCACCTGGAAGTCTTCCTGCACACAGTACTGTCAGTAAATGCTGAATTACCTCCGCTTAAATGCGAGCGTTAGACCATTAATGAGGAATACAACACAAAGGCTTAATTAGCCTCTTAAGGTGAGAGGCTGGGGGAAATGTTTGGCATGTAGCACTGGATGAAAGCACCTGCACTTTATTGGATATCACTGCAATTAAGAGACAATTGTTTTGCATCTGCACTTTTTGGATTTATTTGCACATTGCTGTGGAGTGTGGCCTAGAAATTTTTGCATGTTTTTTTGAACAGTTTTTTCTGCACTAAAGACTGTTTATTGCAGATTTTTATACAGTTTTTCTCTAGTGTATGTATTTTGCATACATGGATTTTATATATAATTTTTTTTTTTTTTTTTTTTTACAAAAAAGGTAATTTCTGCACTGGATTGTTGCACTTTTTAATTCGTTTTTACAGTGTTATTCTATTATTTTCACCTTTATGAAGAGTCATTTATGGATAGGTTTTGCAATTATCACTCTTGAATTATCGGGTGTTTTATGCACGCCATTTCATATAGTTTAAAATATTTTTATAGTAAGAGCCCCCTCATCCCCCTTTTATTGTTATACCTTTCAGTGTGTGAACACTTTAGGTGGCTGCTACTTTTAGTTTTTAGTATATTTAATCCCTTATTGGTTTGCGCATTAGTTGCCCCATTTTTCAAAAACACAGAAGTGTTAATTATTTTGGTAATCGTATGGCAACCCAAGTCCATAGCTGGACACTTTAGGACCTTTTTTGCCTAGATCGCCAGTAAGTTAAAAGTATAATGGCAAGACTCCATAGGACAGCCAGCTTCACTGTCTTCTGTGTAACACATATGCCCTTAAAAATTATCCAGGGCCATCAGAGGAAAAAAAAATAAAAAAAAGTTGGCCTCAAGGTTTTCCTGTAGTTTGACCCTGATAAGTTCAAACAAAAGCCTTTAAAAAAATGTTTTGGCATGTCAAAATCTCAATGATTTAATACAGGGGTCTCCAAACTTTTTAAAGAAAAGGAATTATGCCCCATCGTTTGTGTTAGTGGAAGGAATAGTGCCCTGTTGGTGTCAGTGGCAGGAATAGCGTCTCAAAAGCTGGCTAAAGGCAAGCAAAGGGCCAACTGCGGCCCCAGGGCTGCAGTTGAGACCACTGATTTAGTGCAAGTTATACCTCAAGTATTTGTCCAGCACGTGTCAATGTTACTTTAGGTGAGCCCATCCAAGAACTCGAATCCATTGTGGTCTGGAAGAAAATTACATTTAAAGTAGATCAGTTACATATCTAGACAAACTGTAGAATACTGTACATTACTACCAGTGGAGCCTGTCATTCAAAATGGTCAGTTAAAGCGGAACTAAAGTGTTTGAGCACTACAAACTGAAGAGGCCAATTCATTTTTTTAACATTCAAAAGCCAACTCACCCATTCATGTCGCCATAAAACATAACCCAACATTCCCAGCTGCAGCCATCTTCAGTAAGAGCAGAAAATTCATGTAGCATTTACTTTTCAGGAATCCTTCTGCCATTAGCTCAGGCATGCAGGCAGGAGGATGCACTTAAATCCTCCCTTCCCAATGAAAAAAAAAATGCCCATGAATTCCACTGGGATGTAGGACATTTTAGCCTAGGCCAGAAACCAGGAAGTAACTGAAGAAATGTAGATGAAAAAATAAAGTTTTAAAAAACACAAGTTATACTGGCTCAATTACTTATGCTAGCAGCATAAGGATTACAAATAGCCTTTGGTGAAAAGAGAGTTTAGATCAGCTTTAAGCCAAAGAAATAGACACCATATGTAAATCTCAGCTTGCGCTATAAAAAAAGTAAAGCCTAAAGCTGTCTCTACACCCATTAGATCTCTTTTTTTCAATCTGGATTGCGCCATCCACGATAAACAGCGCAAATGGACGATTCTCCCACTGCACCCATAGTATTCCAAGAGCTAGTAGTACCAGCTGTCAAAATACCAGAACAATGCCTGCATCTGGTTGGATGCAGGCACTGTTGGGCCAACAATTTTCAACTCCAATCCTAAGTGTTTTCAAATCAAAGGATGTAGAACGAATGGTGCCAACAGAATCACACGGTGATCAAATTTTGGCCAGTTCATTAGGAACTGGACCAGAAATTCGCTCAGTGTCCAACTTTTAGGACACCAGTTATGTGATCCAACAATGAACCTCTTCTAGGTTACATGATGCTCAAAAGCACAAAAAGGAAAATTATATATAAAATTTACACACATACATAAATAAATTTACAAAAGACAAGCAGAAGTGTAAAAAAAAAAAAGTAAACTATTTCATATGGAATACCTGAATTTTAGACAGGCCTTAGACATATTTTATACTTCGATAAATGAGGTGATAAGCGCAATAAAGTGCAAAGCAAATGAATAAGAGTGCAGCCTAGTGCTAAGGTATAAGCTGCAATGATGTGCACTCTTATTCATTTGCTTTGCACTTTATTGCGCTTATCAATCACTTTTGTATATATTTATTTACACTTAGATTGAGCAGCAATAACACGCAATTCATCCATTTACTTTTTGTTTCACGGAGTTCATTTGGAGGCGCGAGAGCTCTTAACACACATTTTATACTATGTTGCTACTGTGATATATATATATATATATATATATATATATATATATATATATATATATATATATATATATATATATATATATATATATTAAATTTTGTACACAATAAAAAGAAAGTAATCAGAAAAAAAAAATACAGTAGCAACATAGTATAAAATATGTGTGTGAAGAGCTCTCGCGCCTCCAAATGAACTCAGTGAAACAAAAAGTAAATGGATGAATTGCGTGTTATTGCTGCTCAATCTAAGTGTAAATAAATATATACAAAAGTGATTGATAAGCGCAATAAAGTGCAAAGCAAATGACTAAGAGTGCACATCATTGCAGCTTATACCTTAGCACTAGGCTGCACTCTTATTCATTTGCTTTGCACTTTATTGCGCTTATCACTTCATTTATCATAGTATAAAATATGTCTAAGGCCTGTCTAAAAAAGAGAAAAATTTTAAGAAAAGTGATTAGTCAACCCTGGAAACAATTTTAAACCATGTGGGATTCATAGGGTATGGGGCTGAAATGTTTAAGATTTAAAAAAATAAAAGCTAGATGAAGTATAGACAACGGGTTAAAGATTCAGTGAATAGGGATAGAAAGAAATAAAATAAAAAAATAAATAAAATGACATACATATGTTCCATATAAACTTTAGTCGGTGAAGCATCAAGATACCTCGGTAGAAGAATATTTATACAAAAAAAAAAGTATATTGTTACAGAGAGCTATAAATGCAAGCAGTCTGGCACATATGCCCAGATATGGAAGCTTTCAACTAGTACATAGTTGAGCATATGTATCTGAATATTTAAGAAAAACAACGATCTCCATAATCTATGGAATTATTCTGTAAATTCTGATGCAATGGCAACAGTTTCCTCCATTTCATAAATGGTTTCAACTGTCCAACAGTGTCTGGGGATAAGCTTTTTGTATTTGCTTAGTGAATAGTTCGAAATATATAATAAGCAGCATGCTAGAGAGAGATTCACTGTCATCTCCGTAATGCGGTATATCTGTTGGCATACAACCCTCCAAAAAATATGCGTATGTGTGGCATGGTACCCTTATCAGAGCCACACCACTAACAAGAATCTGTAAGGTCTGGGAATCATGCCTGCAGCTCAACAGGAGCAACATACCAAATTAAGCTGGCCATACACCTATAGATAATCTGCAGATTTTCTATGGTTAGATGAAAAAAGTGCAACAGATTTCTCCATGTACGCTAAACTGTGTGGACTGAGGAAACTCCCACTGGGCCAAGCTTCAGTATCTTGCTAGTCGGCTTTCAACCTAAACAATGCCTGCACCCAATCAGAATGCTCAGGTAATGTGAGAGCCAGCGGGGCCGACTAGCAAAATATGGAAGCTTGGGCCAGTGAGATATACTTCCATCCACACTGTTAAGCATAGATGGAGAAATATGTTCCACTTTTTCTATCTGACCATCGATAATCTGCAGATAATCTACAGGTGTATGGTCAATCTTGGTTAAGAGTTTGTATGAAGTTTCCTGGATGCCAATTGAACACTTGTGAGCCAAGATGCCTATTCAGGGGTCAGAGGTAGGTCGTTTACCTAGTGTGTGGTGGTACAACGCACCACTGAGTGCCAAAAACGTTTAACCCTGTGGCACGACTAGAAAGCATGGAGCAAATCTGTGTTTGGCTGACCACAATTTTGGCAGCAAGAGAATGAGCTTAGACCCATATAAAAAAAAAAAAAAAAAAAAAAGTGGAAAATGCCTTTCAAAAGAAAATTTAAAAGAGGGGTGCCAGTCTTGGAAATTGATTGCTCACCTCTCAAGCAATTCCAAATAAAAAACGGAGGAGGGGATGAAGTCGAGATCATCTTTACCAGGAAAAAGGTCTAAATATTCCAATTAACTTAACTGTCGGCTCTAGATCTTTTGGCTAAGTCAGCATAATGCCGCATACAGACGGTCGTTTTTTTTTGATGAAAAAAAACGACGTTTTAAAAAACGGTCATTTAAAATGATAGTGTGTGGGCAAAACGTGGACAAAAAAAAAATTCGAACATGCTCGAATTTTTTGTGTCGTTTTTCAAAACGTCGTTTTTTACTTCACAGAAATTGACCGTGTAGCAAAAAACGACGTTTAAAATGATGTTTTTACACCCGCGCATACCCAGAAGCTAGTTATGAAGCAAGCTTCAATGGAAAAAAGTGGTGAAACGTAACCTCGCTTTGCTAGAGCATTGTGAAAAAACGATGGTGTGTAGGCAACGTCGTTTTTGAAAATGATGTTTCAAAAACGTTGTTTTATTTCATGATTTAAAACGTCGTTTTTTTTTCCATCACAAAAAACGACCGTCTGTACGCGGCATAAGATTTTACTGAATGCTCATGCAATCAATCATTTGATCCAATACTCTGTCCCAAATGGGGGGCAATTCACACCATCATCTCAACATATACACAAAAATTAAAAGTAAGTTTACCAAATCGTAGTCCGTATCAAACTCTGTCCAGGTAGAGCCAATTCCACTATCAACAACAGCGCTGTCCACACTCTGAAAGACAGAAGAAATGGGATTATTCCTGGTGCAGTTTAGTAACAGAGGCAATTTAAACTCCAACTGAACCCTCAGAATTGATTATTGTAACCAGGGCAGGCTACATATAGAGAAATAATCTGCTCTTTTGGGGCCCCTGCCTCATTGTCATGTCCTGCAGTCAGGGTTTAAATACCTTGTGCTGGCAGCACATTGAAGCGTCAAGCTACAGTAATAGGGGGTTCAATTGGGCTTCAAGTACCTATTAATTGCTATATGGATCAAAATAAAAAAATAAATTTATATATATATATATATATATATATATATATATATATATATATATATATATATATATATATATATATATATACATATATATATATATATATATATATATATACACACACACACACACACACACACACACACACACACACACATACATATATACACATACACACATATATATACATACATATATACACACACACACACACACACACATTTATAAAAAACAGATTTTACAATCGTAACATGGGCCATTTTCCAAAATGGAGAAACCAAAATCACAAAAAAATAAACACTTTAGGAGCATTAAGAGTAACCTATAAGAGCACTGCTAAAGTGCAGAACTTTAACAAGTTACTGAATCTGGATTGTTTTTTTTTAAATCAAAAAGCAGTTAAGTGGGCATTCCCCTTCCACAAAAAAAAAAAAACCCACATCAGTATACAGCTCTGCAGGTCAACAGTTAAGGGAGGCACTAGTGATGTAACCAGGGCCTCACAGATGCATCCTGGGAAGGCTACATCACCAGTGCCTTCCCCCACACAATCAGGAGGTAGACCTAGAGTTTCAGAAAGTAAAAGGATTCATCTGTCCTTAGGAAAGGAACAATAAAATATATTATGCAAAAGAATAAAAAGCTGTTGAAAGAACAGCAGCAGAGTTGCTTATATAAACTGACAATATATACCCTGTAAGCATTATACCCATCTATCCAGCAGGTGGCACTGCAGTATTATAGTGTTTTCTATGATACGAACAGTGTTAATTTCATAGACTAAAACATTTTAGTCGACTAAAATAAGACAAACAATTAAGATGACTAAAATGGGACTAAAACTAAAATGGCATTTTAGTCAAAAGAGGAAGACTAAATCTAAATTGAAATTTGACTTAAAAATGAACACTGGTCCGTAGTGCATGTTCATACCTTGATACCATAAACAATAACATATGATTTTTCACTCCAGCAGTATATAAAATGAGTTCGGAAATTGTAGACAAATGTTAACTAATGCATTACAATTTAATTACACCCATTTGATCACAGATGACTAAAATTAGCTTTAGTCGACTAAAACGTAATGGACAAAAAACGACAAACAGTTGCAGAAGGCTAAAATGGGACTAAAAACTAAAATGCCATTTTAGTCCGAAGACTAAAACTAAATTGAAATTTGCTGCCAAAATTAACACTGGATACAAAGTAATGACAGGATGTACCGACTGTATCTAAATGTGTACTTGTTTATATCCCGCTTCCTGTTCCCGTGCTGAAAAGATATGTTCTGATATTTCTCCACAAAAAAGTAAAGCTGTATTCAAGAAGCTTTCAGCACATTATTTCAATACCCTACACAACATAAGCCTGCAAGTATTTTTAGATGGTCATCATTCATTAAAAACATTTCTAAAAGCTGCCTTTGTTGTATTTTTTTTTTTTCCAGATAAGGGTGAAGTTGCTCTTTAGGACTAGTAAAATATGGGTTATAGGGGTCTAGACCCATCTGCGGTCTGAAAAAGGAAATGCAATCACAGTGAAAACTCGGATTGCGAGCAACGCGGTTAACGAGCATTTCGCAATATTATTTTTTTGGGAAAATCTGGACTCGGTTTGCAAGTGTTGTCTCGCAAAACAAGCAGGTTTCAAGCCACAGTGGTGTGCAGTGCCGCATTTGGTCAGAGGTGTGGGGGCGCCGAAGCTGATCGTAGCCGTTCGGCAAGGCTCGAGAACTGAGTATTTGAGTTTTTCCAAGTATTTCCGAGTTCAGCCAAGCTGTCTGAGCCTTTCCGGCACCCCCCACCTCTGGCCACATGCGGTATTGCATGCCATAGAAGTCAATGTGGAACAAATTAATTTATATTATGCTCCTAATCCAAGCTTCCACTGTAGTAGGCAATTTTAAAAATGTACCCCAATATATATCCAAAAACACATTGCATTACCTTAATTTCTTCCCCGTGAATTTACATGTTAACCTCATGCCGACCACCTGCCGTTTGACGGCGAAAGAATGGCTCCTCTGCACGAATCATCGTAGCTGTACAGCAGCCACTTTAAGGGGGGTATAGGGGGCACCGCATCACCGAGGAGCCGAAGCGCGTGCCTGGCGGCTGCAATGTCCACCAGGCACCTGCGATCGCTGGTGACAAAGCAGGAACTTGGTTGTGTGTGCAAACATACTTGTAGCAATGTTTGCTGTATAAATGTAATTTTTTAAAATAAATGAAAAACAATTATAAAAATGCCACAGGACTTTTTTTTTTTTTTAAACATTTATGATATAGGAAAATTGTGATTTTTTTTCAAAATGTTAGCGCACAAAAAAGGTGACAGTGGAAGTGTGGTATTTATATAAGTGATAGATGACTGCTCTAGCAGCTTAGAGGATCAGGCCAATTTGTGGGAACATAACAAATAAAGTTTTTATTGCAGCATAGTAAAATCTATAATGAAGCAATAACAATTGCTGGAAGATGCATAAATTACCTCTAGAGCTGGCTGGGCATGAAAGGCCTTCATCACCGCTGGATCTCCCCATTCGGAATCATCTATTCTTGTACTTTCTCTTCGGTTCTCCATTTCTAGGGAAAGGTCGGCATCTTTCAGATATTCTGTGACAATTTCCACCTCTTGATTTATGGTCTCCTCTCCGAATTCTACCAGCTCTCGCTGTTTTTCTGAAAGCTCTTGGTATTCACAAGTCAGCTCAGGTTTTTGATCTGCCTTTTTGCTTTGGTTCTCCTCTTTACCGCCTTCATCTTCTGATTCTTCATGATCTTAAAACAAGTTCATCAGTTAGTTCCATATAAAAACAACTGAAAAGTTGTTTGACAGGACATTGGTTTCTGTACTACCAAGGGTTGCACCGATACAGTTTTTTTTTAAAGTTGCTGGGGAGAACAAGTCACTGCCACCGACTTGGCTCTGAATTTAAATAGGATGCCAGATGAGGCCTTTGCCACAGGCTCAATGCTGACAATGGTGAACAGCAGAGCAAATCTTCCCAGTCTTTCTCTTTGGGGTCACCGACTGACAGTGCTAAGGTTATCTGTCAGTCTTCGGTTACCCAGATCCCAGATGGTTCGTTCAAGCCCTTCAGACAACCTGCCTCTGAGTTCTCCTTGAGCCGACCCCCCACCGCACAGCACGTAGCTTAGGATCTCTTCAGTAGAGTTGGGGACCCAGTAAGTCAATGGGGCCCCTGGTAGCATCAGTCGCTCCAGGCCATGACGGCCCAAAGTCAGGAACTCTGCGTTGCGCGCGACCCCAGGCCAGGTAGGCCATAGTGGTGGGGCCTGCGATGTGCGCGCACCCTAAAGGTGGATGCCGCACCTGGAACCCGCGAAGAAATACCCCCTCCCAGCATGCACAGCAAGGCTCAACTCCTCATTGGCTGCTGGGAAGAAGCGGCTCCGCCTGGATCCCCTCTGGCGCCATCTGCTGTCCAGAGAGGAGACCATATCTCTGGACATACAGACTGACCCACAGGACAATCCAGAATTGGCATCAGCCAATTTTAACACAATCAAGAATGAGAGCAACTTACCCCTCTCATTCTCCCACTAACTTTAGGGTAGTGCCTTTACTGAAAGTAAGGGGGCGCTACATACATATAAATGTAGCAGAGTCCCTCTCCGTGTCATACCATCCACATTCAGAGTGGAATGTATACAAATACATTTTTAGGAGTGAAGTTTCTCCCTTTCCCCTGCATCCACCCCTCTGCATCCTCCCAGGAGTCCTAGTCTTCCTCTGGCTCACCCAGCTCCTGGTAAAGGTCGGGGTAGTCGTCCTTGTCCTCCTCCAGCAAGATCAGATTAGGCAGGAGCAGCAGCCATAGGAGGAACTGAGGGGCTCTGACTGTGCAAGGCATCCCCAGATCGGCAGCCTGGGCACTGCTTTTATTTTGGGATGTGATGTCTCCAGGAAGAGGGCTTGGTGTGGATCAGCATCCTCTACAGCCCGGCCAGGGGATATCACTGGGTTCTGGGAGAAAGCCACAAAATGCACAGGGGAGCTTGCGGTAGAGTGTAGGGACAGTCTGGCCTGAATAGTGTTTCTGGGTTTCAAACAGACTAAAACCCAGACACTTGATGCGAAACCCGGGCAGGTGGCAACCCTAACATGACCCCAAATGTACAATGCTCGGAAGCAACTTGATATTCTTCACATTGTTTCAGCTGCTTTATAGCCCAGGTTTTTTGTTTTGGATAGAATGGGGAAGAGTCTGGGCTTTAGTGAATTACTCAAAGGGTGAGGAAATGAGACGTTGGATCCTGATCTAATGGAGATCCAATGTCACAAAAAAAAAAAAATTGTAAAGCTTAATGAATCCTGTTGGGTGGCATCTCAGGACACCCTGTGTAGGTAGAGTCCCAAGATAACGATAGAGCCACACCATTACTCCTGAGAGCCCAAAGGCTCATCTCTTAGGTATTAAAAGTAGAATTACTGGTATTCTGCATTTTCCATCAGCATGGTTTGAATGGCAGCTCTTACCTAATCCAAATGTAACTTCATTGTATAGATCGATTTCATCATCCTCTTCTGCCATTTCTTCCAGTACAGAGTTTTCTTCTGCCAGATAAAAGTCCTCTGGCAGCTATGAAGATACACAACATAAATAAGTATATTAGACACGAACATATTAGGACACACTTGATTACTTTGGTCATTGCATTACAAAATATTACCCTTAAAGTGGTTGTAAACCCCATTTTTAAACGTTATGCTACAGCTAAGGCTATATTAAGGCCAACTAGGATATCTCCTAAACCGTGTACATGTGCACTAGAGCAAACTGACGCATATGCGGGAGTGACGTCATCACTGCTCCAGCCAGTCAGTGCTGGAGTCTCGAAACTCGGGAGTAACCTGGGGAGAGATGTGTGCGGCCGGAGGGGGGGGGGGGGGGGGGGGGGGAGAGACAAGGACGGCTTCAATCCAAGACAAGTAATTAATGAGCTGGTATGCTATGCATACTAGCTCACTATGTCTTTGTCTTGCAGTTTTTTTTTTTTTTTAACATACACACAAACAAGTTTACTTCCTCTTTAAAGGGGTTGTAAAAGGTAAAAAATGCTATCCCTAAATATCTTTCTTTACCTTAGTGCAGTCCTCCTTCACTTACCTCATCCTTCGATTTTGATTTTAAATGTCCTTATTTCTTCTGAGAAATCCTCACTTCCTGTTCTTCGGTCTGTAACTCCGTACAGTAATGCGAGGCTTTCTCCCTGGTGTGGAGAAAGCCTATTGAGGGGGCGAGCAGGAGGGTCAGGACGCTCTCTACTTTGCAGATAGACAAAGTGGGCGTCCTGACCCTCCTGCTTGCCCCCTTCCCCCTCAAGAGGCTTTCTCCACACCAGGGAGAAAGCCTTGCACTACTGTGTGGAGTTACAGACCGAAGAACAGGAAGTGAGGATTTCTCAGAAGAAATAAGGACATTTAACCACTTCATTACTGGGCACTTAAACACCTTTCGTGCACAGACCAATTTTCAGCGCTGACGCATTTTGAATGACAATTGCAGTCATACAACACTGTACCCAAATTATATTTTTATGATTTTTTTCCCACAAAGGAGAGCTTTCTTTTGGTGGCATTTGATCATCTCTGCGATTTTTATTTTTTGCGCTATAAACATAAGACAGAAAATTTTGAAAAAGAAAATTGCAATTGGCGTATATTGATTGGTTTGAGCAAAAGTTATAGCGCCTACAAAATAGGGGATAGATGTGATTTTTTTTTTTACTAGTAATGGCGGCGATCTGCGATTTTTTTGTCAGGCCTGCAATATTGCGGCGGACACATCAGACACTTGACACAATTTTGGATTCCATTCACATGTACACAGCGATCAGTGCTACAAAAATGCACCAATTACTGTATAAATGTGACTGGCAGTGAAGGGGTTAACACTAGGGGTGAGGAAGGGGTTAAATGTGTATCCTGGGTGTGTTCTAACTGTGTGGGGGGGGGGGACTGACTGGGGGAGGTGACCGATGCTGTGTCCCTATGTACAAGGGACACAGATCAGTCTCCTCTCTCCCTGACAGGACGTGGAGTTTACACACACACACAGAGCTCCACGTCCCTGCTGTTACCGCCAATCGCGGGTACCTGGCAGACATCGCGGCTGCCAGGCACACGCATCGGCTTCCCAGCAATGCGCCGGGCACGTTGTTTCCCCGCTGCGCACCCCCAGCGGCGCGCACGGGGAATGACAACAGGACGTCCACTCGGCACTTGAGAGCCGCACTGTGGACGTCTTTCGTCCATAGCGCGGATCCCAAGTGGTTAAAAGCAAAATCGAAGGATGAGGTAAGTGAAGGACGACTGCACTAAGGTAAAGGAAGATATTTAGGGAAAAACTTTTTTTTACCTTTACAACCCCTTTAAGCCTCATACACACAACACACAACACACACACACACAAGATCCGACAATTTTTTTTCATGCTAGCCTCTAAAATAAGTATTGAACCATTTATCCAGGGAAACATTTCTAAAAAGTGTTACCGACATGTGGTGAAAATTTCATGTCAATAACCTATGCAATCCATACAAAGAAACCGAAAAATCAGATATGTTCAGAAATTAAGTTATGTGTAAAAAAAAAAAAAAAAAAAAAAAAAATCAATGACACAGGGAAAGTATTGGCTTTGTGTTTGGGATCATTGTCTTGCTGAAATGTCCTCCCTCGTTTTATCTTCATCATCCTGGTAGATGGCAGTGGATTTTTATCAAGAATGTCTGTTACATTTGTTCCATTCATCCTTCCTTTAATGATATAAAGTTTGCCAGTACCATATGCTGAAAAACAAGCCCCACACCATGATGTTCCCATCACCAAACTTCGCAGTTAGTATGGGAGTGTTTTTGGGGTGATGTGCCATTTGACCTCCAAACATGTTGTGTATTATGGCATTCCAAGAGTTCAATTTTGGTCTCAACTGACTAGACTAAATTCTCCCAGTACTTGGCAGGCTTGGCTTAAACGAGCTTCAACGTACATTTTCTTCAGCAATTGAGTCTTGCGTGACGAGTGTGCATCCAGGCCATGGCGGGTGACTAAATTACGTATGTCATAAAAAAAATAAAAAAAATAAAAAAAAATAAAAATTGTACTTTCAATTCCAGGTCTTTCTGAAGCTCGCCACAAGTGATCCTTGGCTCTTTGACAACAGAATTCTTTTCACTCCTCAGTCAAAAATCTTGCGAGGAGCACCTGGTTTATGGTGAAATTATGCGATTTACACTTCCGGATTATGGCCCCCACAATGCTAACTGAAACATTCAGGAGATTAGAAATCCTTCTGTAACCAATGCCATCAGTATGTTTTGCTACAATAAAAGTTGAGGGGGTCTAAAGAGAGCTCTTTGCTTTTACCCATGTGATGATTTTTGTGTGACACCTTGGTAAACCCCTTTTTATAAACCATCAGTTGAGATTGAACCAGCCAATTTTAATTTGCACTGACAAGGGGTAGGATTGCCCTCTAAATACTGATTGAAGTCAGCTGGTGTCTTAGCTTTCCATGACTTTTTGCATTTCCCTTTCTTCATGTGTTCAATAATTTTTCCCTGTGTCATTCCATTACACAAACTTAATTTGCATGTATGGCTTGCAGGGGTTGTTACTGCCAATTTCATGTCAATAGCACCTTTAGAAAAATATATTTACGAGACAGCTGGTGTGACACCTAGACCAGCATACTGTGACTTTACCAGGCTACGCGAGGTATGGACTTACTTTTGCTGGTCAACCACACCCACCCTCGGACTTCTTAGGATAGGCTCAAACTTCAGGTCAACAGATTAAACTTTCTGATGTCTGCAGTTTTCTACTTGTGTAGCACTACGCCCGAAAGAGCTGCTGATTTAGATTTGGGCCTGCCATTACCTTACTGTTCCAATGCGTCTCAGGGGTTCTCCTTGAAGAGTTATCCATAAGAAATGTCTGCACCAACACAAAGTCTCTTTCAAGGGTTTTATTAATCAACAATTATCCAACAGAGGGGTGGAGGGATGAGGAGACTCAGGTTACATAGTAAGGTTGGGGGAAAAAAAAAAAAAACAGCAGAGCATGATCCAATTTGCTACAGCAGGGGTAAAAAAATTCCTTCCCGATTCCCCAAGAGGCAATTGTATTTTCCCTGGATCAGCTTAACCTAAAAAATGTTCGTACTCAGTTATATTATGTTCAATTAGGAAAGTATCCTGGCCTTTCTTAAAGCAATCTACTGAGCTGGCCAGAACCACCTCTGGAGGGAGTCTATTCCACATTTTCACAGGTCTTGCTGTGAAGAAACCTTTCCGTATTTGGAGATGAAATCTCTTTTCCTCTAGACATAAAGAGTGCCCCCTTGTCTTGTGTGTTGACCATAAAGTGAATAACTAAACGCCAAGTTCACTATATGGCCCTCATATATTTGTACATTTTGATCATATCCCCCCTTAATCTCCTCTTCTCAAGGGTGAATAAATTCAGTTCCTCTAATCCAGGGATCCTCAAACTACGGCCCTCCAGCTGTTCCGGAACTACATATCCCATGAGGCATTGTAAAACTCTCACATTCACAGACATGACTAGGCATGATGGGAATTGTAGTTCCTGAACAGCTGGAGGGCCATAGTTTGAAGACCCATGCTCTAATCTTTCCTCATAGCTGAGCTCCTCCATGCCTCTTATCAGTTTGGTTGCCCTTCTCTGCACTTTCTCCAGTTCCGATATCCAGGTACCTTTGCTTTGTGGATCACGGGTACAAACTTAAATCCAGAGGATTAACTTGGTTCCACGCTAGATTCCAGCAACCACCAGATAGGCCTACTCTTACTGGCCTAGCAGCTGGTGCGAAGCTCGCTAAAGTCTCTGCCACAGACTCCAAGTTCATCGGGCCGTCCCACGATCTTCTGCCACAAGATCGTGCGACTACTCACGCACTTTGTAGAAATTTCAATAGACTACACGACTCGCGATGCCAAGAATCTTTCAGCCAACCCGGCAGCACAGTGAGGTAATCACTTGAATCCCAGGGGTTCAGCTCCCTTGACGTAGGCGAGACAGTCAAGGACCATCCCTGGACCAGTAGGCCCTGGCAACCTCCGGGCCCACTCTCGGTGGGCCCGGCCCGAGATCATAAACAGCTCACACATCACCTGAGGCCAGGAGGGCCATCAGGTCAGGATCGGAAGACCCTGCCAAACTGGTGTCCGTTCCTCAAGTACCCTCCCCCAGAATGCACAGCGGGTTGTCCACCCCCCTCCCAGGCTGCTTCTGGAAAGGGGTACCCAATGCATCCAGCCTGTTGCCTTTCCAACCTTGAGCTGCGGTGACAGACACCCACCATCAAGGGGAAAACCATGCAATCCAGCTGAACTGAAACAGAACCGTCAATTTAACAAAATCTTTCTGAGCCAAACTATTGCTCAGACAACTATAATTTAACACATAGCGCCCCTCAATGGGAGCAAGGCGCTAAACCATGTTATTCCATGTGTCGTCCACCACTGTTTTTGTACTATCCTGTTGGTGTGTTTTCAATAAATATTTTTGTACAAGAAAAATACCCATTTACCTAGATAAAAGGTGGTGTGTTCAATACTTATTTTAATGTGCATGCATGCATGCATGCATGCATGCATGCATGCATGTATGTATGTATGTATATCCCCCCCCCCCCCCCCCCCATTAGCAGGTCACAACCAGATTTTACTCAGTTACAAAATAACATCCGCCCAATCGGCTGCATCCTATACATAGTGATAGGTGCTTTTGCGCTAAAATGAATCCTCAATAAATGTGCCCACAAAAAATATACAAAATAAGATAAATATATATATACAGTGCAGCAAAACCTAATAATGTTTACATAACATTGAACAAGAATCAATAAAAAAGTGAGATTCTGCGCAATGTATCACGCAAGTGAAATACCAGTGTCACACAAAAAAAGGAGTGTATAAAAAAGTGAAAAATCGTAAGCTGGCGCCGTAGAACGCCGCTTGTTTATCCTCTGCTGCACTTGTTTTTAGTTTTTATGTAAGCACAGGTTATTCTTTATTAAAATATTTTACCTGTACCTACGGTACCTCACTATGGGAGTCCCCCTTCTTTTGTTCCTTTACCCACACGAATCTGAATAATACCGGATCGAACGGAGGAAAGAATTTGTCAGTCCATGAGAAGGAGCTGCTGTGACTACCCATAGAAGGCTGCTTGTGTGGTGTTCATTTATGCCCAATGCGAAGGGCTTAGAGGTAAGAGTCCTGTGAGCCCATTCAGGGATTTGGTTCATCTTCTGACACATATCTACAGTCATCTAGCTGATATCCATCACATTCAGCGCGTCCATTCTGACAGCATATTTGTGTAATTTTTTGGGACTGTTCTATTATTACAATTGGTTCTCACTCATATTGCATTAACTTGTGGATTGATTGCACTGCACTTTATGCTGGACATTTCATTGCTGATACCTGTCAGCTCATATATATCAATACTGATTATATTTATTTAATTTATCTTTATCGATTTTTCACTTTTTTGTACACTCCTTTTTTTGTGTAACACTGGTATTTCACTTGCGTGATACGTTGCGCAGAATCTCACTTTTTATGCATCCTATACATGCCTGAAGTGTTAAATACCCAGTCACCTTACTGTATGCTGTGGTTCCAGCCACTGCCCTCTACATCAGTGGTCATCAACCCTGTCCTCAGGGCCCACTAACTGGCCAGGTTTGCAAGATTAACCTAAAAGGGGGGGGGGGGGTTCCACCCACGATTTATTTATTTATTTTAAGTCAGCAGCTACACTGTAGTTCCCATTAGGCCGTGATGTAGCAAGAATGAATGCGCACCGCAAACCAGGAAGTCCGTGAGAATAACGATTCAGGAGTGCTTGAGGTGAATAAAACCGCTCAATTTCAACAGGTATCAAACTAGTTATAATGCAAAACATTACTTTTTACTTTATTAGCTACTGTCAGACTTTAATTTAAGAGGAAAATAATTTTTGTCTTTACAACCCCTTTAAGCAGGGAGGCCGATTGACTGAACTGAAATACAGCGCACCCGGGTGGGAAGACCCGGCTCTATTTCTGCTACATGTCTCGAACATACCTGGCAAAATATATAGTAAATCAATCTTGTGTCATTTTATTAATACTGCTAGATCATGTATTGCTCGGCAGTGGAGAGACGCGAGGCCACCTACAATTTCGGTATAGCTTACAAGAATTGATGAGGTAAATAGGATGGAGGATTTAATACTATATGCCCAAAATCAACGTAAGACTTACCTTAAAACTTGGTCCCAATGGAATATATTTAAATTTTCTAAAGGAAGGAGGGGCCTTTTTGTATCCTGAGGTTATTGAACAGTGGGATGGAAGTGTGCTTTTGTTGCGCGCGCGCCCCCCCATCTCCCACACTGGGTTTGGGCTTTTGTTATATCTGTCTCTCTGATGTTAAAGGAAACTTTGTTATCCATGCACTCAGGATGTAAAGGATTAATCGAGCTTAGAATGTGGACTTTTTCCAATATTAGTTTAAGTTTTGATGAATTTATGACTTTTTGGACGTACTGGTATGGTCGTCCATACATTTATATTAAACATGACTAATATTGTACATTTGATTTTATATAGACTCATTTGGTGTCCTCTTTACAAATGTATTTGACTAAATATAAAATTGGCCTTTTTTTGTATGCTGGATAACTTAAAGAATACATAAAAAAAAAAAAAAAAAAAAAAAGAAGAAGCTCACCCTCTAGTTCACAATTTCAATATTTAAAGCGTTACTAAACCCAGAACCTGCATTCACTATATCTGGTCTCCCAAAGTATACAGAACACGGAAATGCAATTATTTTAGTAAACACTCTTTCTCATCAGCAGTATATAGTAGTCTTGTGGCTTCTATTAGCGTGTCTGGTTAAAGCTTGTAGGAGGGGATTTTCATTCTCCTCTGACTGTCCTACGAGGCTGCATGACTTCTGATCCTCTTTCTGGACAGTGCCGATCACATGCACCCTTTCAAAACAAAAAAAAACTTTTGCAATACACACACCAAACTGAGCATGTGCAGAGTGCCTCCGAGGCTCTGTTTTATCAGGAGATGGATTAGGGATAGCAGAAGGGGAGAATCAAAGATGACAGGAACAAACAGCCTTTTTACATGTGCACGATTAACCCCCTTAGGTTTTACGGTGCTTATAACAAGCATGCTTTAGTGTCTATGGAGACTGATATTACTGTTGTGGGTTTAGTAAGACTTAAAAAAACAAAAAAACACACAAACACTTAATTTCATGCATTGCAACTAGGGGATGAGCCCGATGTTCGAGGCGAACGCATGTTCGACTTGAACATCGGGTGTTTGTGGCAAATTTGAAAGCCACGGAACACCCTTCAAAAGTCTATGGGAGAAAGCAAAAGTGCCGATTTTAAAAGGTTAATATGCAAGTTATTGTCATAAAACGTGTTTGGGGACCCGGGTCCTGCCCCAGGGAACATGCATCAATGCAAGAAAAAAAAAAAAAAGTGTTGTTAAAAACTAAAGTCCCCCCCCCCCCCCCCCCCCCAAGGAGCAGCGATTTTAATAATGCTTAAAGTGAAATATTCCTTTAAATTTCGTACCTGGGGGGTGTGTATACTATGCTTGTAAAGTGGCACATATTTTCCCCATGTTCAGAACAGTCCCTGTGCAAAATGACATTTCTAAATGAAAAAAAAAAAAGTCGGGTCCCGGCAATACAGACAAAAGTCATTGAAAAAAAATAAAAAGGCATGCCCCCC
Source organism: Rana temporaria (assembly GCF_905171775.1). Lineage (NCBI taxonomy): Eukaryota > Metazoa > Chordata > Amphibia > Anura > Ranidae > Rana > Rana temporaria. The sequence continues at coordinate 505,467,992 of NC_053490.1, forward strand.
CCCAGTCCATTACCAGGCTTTCTTTTTGGGTCTGGTATGAATATTAACCACTTGCCCACCGGGTTAATTCTGGCACTTCTCTCCTTCATGTGAAAAATCACAATTTTTTTGCTAGAAAATTAATCAGAACCCCCAAACATTATATATTTTTTTTTAGCAGACATCCTAGGGAATAAAATGGCAGTCATTGCAATACTTTTTGTCACACCGTATTTGCGCAGCGGTCTTACAAGCGCACTTTTTTTGGATAAAAATCACTTTTTTGAATTAAAAAATAAGACCATACATTTTGCCCAATTTTTTTATATATTGTGAAAGATAATGTTACGCCGAGTAAAATGATACCCAACATGTCACGCTTAAAAATTGCGCCCGCTCGTGGCATGGCGTCAAACTTTTACCCTTAAAAATCTCGATAGGCGACGTTAAAAAAATTCTACAGGTTGCATTTTTTGAGTTGCAGAGTAGGTCTAGGGCTAGAATTATTGCTCTCACTCTAACGATCGCGGCGATACCTCACTTGTGTGGTTTGAATACCGTTTTCATATGCGGGCGCTACTCGCGTATGCGTTTGATTCTGCGCGCGAGCTCGTCGGGACGGGGCGCTTTAAAAAAATTTTTTTGGGTTTTCTTATTTATTTTTATTTAGTTTTATAATTTTTTACACTGAAAAAAAAAAAAAAAAAAAAAATTGATCACTTTTATTCCTATTACAAGGAATGTAAACATCCCTTGTAATAGAAAAAAGCATGACAGGTCCTCTTAAATATGAGATCTGGGGTCAAAAAGACCTCAGATCTCATAATTGGACTTAAATGCAAAAAAAAAAATGTTTCTTTAAGAGGCTGGGCGGGACTGACGTTTTGACGTCACTTCCGCCCAGCAGAGCTATGAGGACGGGTGAAGGAGATTTCTCCTTCAGTCCCATCCCCGCTCAGCTGCTGGACACATCCGATCCCCTCCGCCGCTACCGACGGCTCCGGTAAGCGGCGGAGGGCGCGGGAGAGCGGCGGGAGGGGGGGGGGCCCTCTCCCGCCACCGATAACGGCGATCTCGCGGCGAATCCGCCGCGGAGACCGCCGTTATCGTGTACACCACCGCCCCCTGAAAAGATGAATATCTCGGTTGTGGCAGCAGCTGCTGCCGTTATCGAGATATTCAACTTTAAAAAGAGGACGTCTTTTTGACATGGGGCGGTGGTCAAGAGGTTAAGGACAAGCCAGAACCAAAAAAAAAAAAAAATAAATAATAATAATGTGTGGGGGTCCCCCTCAAAATCCATACCAGACCCTTATCTGAGCACACAACCTGGCAGGCCACAGGAAAAGAGGGGGGTGAGAGCGCCCCCCCTCCTGAACAGTACCAGGCCACATGCCCTCAACATGGGGAGGATGTCCCCATGTTGACTGGGACAAGGACAAGGGCCTCATCCCCAAAACCCTTGCCTTGTGGGGGTCTGCGGGCGGGGTCCCCAATCACTTTTTATGACAATGACTTGCATATTAACCTTTAAAATTAGCACGATTTTTCACGTTTGCATCCCATAGATTTTAATGGTGTTTGAACAAATTTTTTGCCCGTTTGCATGTTCTGCTGTGAACCGAATCGGGGGTGTTCGGCTCATCCCCAATTGCAACAAAATTACATTTAGGGAAACACTGCAAATATGTCCTTCTTTTATCATTTCTTTTAAAGGGAAACTATAGTGTTAAAGGATATACTGTTCCCATGAAAGATTAAAAGAACAATGTAATAAGATGTAATAATGAAGTAACCCCATCATTAAAGTGGATTTTCTTAAAGCTTTATATGTGGGAATTTGTGCTGCTGCACTTACACAGCATTGCAGTTCATCCTGTTTTACCAAAATAAGCATGTTTTTCCTGCAGCTGAGAAAGCCAGTGAATTAAAAAAATCCCCCCCCACCCTCCCCTGCCTTCCTTGACACACTTGCATACTTACGATCTGGTCAGAGTTGAGACTCATGATTTAGGTATCACCAAGTTGAAATACCCGAGCTGATCTGTGGATAGAGAACATTAAACAAATTTTATTCTAAAACAGAACATAGCATAAAATTAAACGGTCACCCAATGATAATTACATAAATATAGGACGTCTGAGGACTGTATACGGTGTACTACACACCTATACAGGGGATGCTTAGTATACAGAACACATTTAAAATAAAACATGACAGGTATGCTCACAGCTAACTATTCACAGAAAATTACACAATTTAGTACAGAGATGTGTCTAGCGGCCACGCATTACGAAGAACCGTGACCCAATCACATGGTACGAGAACGAAGGACTTAAGTGCACGCATGAGTTCCACACTATGAGCACAGTGGGTCCCCACTCTTACTGGAAGCAAGGTGCAGAGGTACACTGAACTGATAGAGGGCGCAGGGTCAGCACTGTCTCTTCTAATGCAACATGCATCATACAATAATGTGTAGTGACATGGGACAGCACATTCCAGAGGAGCACCTTACTTATGTAGCAAGGTTCCAGGCCTCCAGAATCCCAATGGTGATCTACTGAGTCAGCGAGAGCAGACATCCTGTGTAGAGTGGGTTGCAAGGCATGGTAGGTGTAATGCAAGACGATATGGTGGGTAGACACTTTTTGAATGCAAATAGATGGATTGTCTCTTGAATGGAACTGTGGGAGAGGGGGGTTAGGGCCAGGACACCCTTCAAGTAAATGCAACGATAATTGTCAGACTCCCATAGGAAGACAGCTATACAGGTGAAGGCCTCCAGCCAGGCACCACTTCTGTATAGGTAGGACCGCTGTCTCCTATGCCAGCAGTCTTGTAGTAGTTACGAACGGTAGCATATTCAAACTATTGGCAACACAAACAGTTCTCGGTTTACTCCACAATCACTGACCAAACTACTTTACTACTCTAGACTAACTAGATTTCGCATCCAATAGCCACTAGATCCCCTGAGCTTTTCCACTTTTAGCACCGAGTATCTAACTCAAGCGTCAGCCCGCTTCCCTGCTGGGACCCTTCCCTGCTGGGACCCTTCCCGGCTTGCCACTCACAAAATGTGAGTTTTTTTTATTGGAGTGCTTAAGTACAATTTTCTTTGTGTGCCTTGCCTGTGTGCAGATATGTACATGCAAAAATCCTTTTGAAGGACCAATACCTGTCTGCAGCAACTGATTGAAATCTTGCACTTCAATTGTCAACACTTTAGCTATGGTTTTCTAAAAAACACACACTGTTCAAATTTAGCCGATTAGGAATCATAGGCAAAAAACAAAATTATGCCCGCAGTTCCAGTGCAACAGGCATTTGGGTGCAGTTTATTCTAAACGCACCCCAAACAGTAAAATTTTGCCACGATTGTCCCAGTTAAAAAACGTGTGTGGCACAGGTTCTTTGGCATGACAAATGTGCATAGGGCAGCCCAATTAAGTGAATGGGCTGCCCTATGCACAACATGTGGAACATGTGCCAAGAATGGTATTAGAAGTCACGAGTGGGAAGCCTCGTTTGGGATAAGTGAATGAGGCCTTAAGAGTAGAAAAGATTTGTGACTAGACTGAAGAGGTAAAAATCTTTAGAATAATGGTTCATTGCCCATAGACTTTAATGGATTCGCAGCCAAGTTTCAGATTTCTTAGCTTTTAGGCAAGATTGGGCAAACCCTCCGCAAGCAATTTCAAGCACATTTGTCGATCTTTACCCATTAAAAAGCTAATCTCGTCTTTCAAACGTTGGAGATTATAACTATTGCAGCCAGTTAAACAGTGTAACCAGAAGACGTTCTTAATCTAAGATCTGTCCCCTGGGAATCATGGAAAGTTGAACTGCAACATGACCCAAATTGATTATAAAAACTTGTATGGCCATACAGTGTTAATTCCATTCACCCAGTGGGCTGCATAAAAAACACCCCCAAAGATTCCTCAATCCACACAAGGTGGATCCCCAATGCCAGGACATTGCAGTCTGACAGCAGCAGTGACTGTAGCCGCTTACGGTAAAAAAAATCCCTTTGCTTAAATAATCAACTTCTTAATTGGGATTTTAGTTGATAAACCAACCCAAAGTGGCACATAATTGTGAAGAGAAAGAAAAATTATAAATGGGTATTCTGGCTCCGATTGTCGCTAAGCGATTTATCCCTTGTGAGACCTCTATGCCTGGCCTGTATAAGATATAATAAGGACAATACTCATCAGATAGCTTGAGCTCACCAATACCGTTTTCCCATCCACAGAGGCGTTTTATTCCGAACATCAGGTTTGTGTCAATAGATTGTGTCGTTTATGCGGTCAAAAGATGATATTTTCTGTAGCTTACTATGCAGAATACATGTGCCCCGATACATGGGGCCTGAATGTGCATCCATGGCACAGGAAGTACAGGCACAGGAAGAGAGGGTGGAGCATGACATACAAAGGAAGTTTGTCATAACATCAGGAAAAAGACATGTAAAAAACAAGTGCATTACCACAAAAGGTCACTAGATGGCAGCATGTGAACTAAATATAAACATCCATAGAGAATGGTTCAGGGAAACACATATACACACACACACACACACACACACACACACACACACACACACACACACATTCTATGCCCCATTGGGTTTTAAAAGGATTTGCAAATAAATGTGAAAAGTGTGGTGTGCATTTATATTCAGCCCCCCCTGAGTCAATACTTTGTAGAACCACCTTTCACTGCAATTACAGCTGCAAGTCTTTTTTGGGGATGTCTCTACCAGCTTTGCACATCTAGAGTGACATGCTTCTTTGCAAAATAGCTCAAGTTCTGTCAGATTGGATGGGGAGCATCTGCGAACAACAATTTTCAAGTCTTGCCACAGATTCTCAATTGAATTTAGGTCTGGACATTGACTGGGCCAGTCTAACACATGAATATGCTTTGATCTAAACCATTCCATTGTAGCTCTGGCTGTATTTTTACGGTCATTGTCCTGCTGAAAGGTGAACCTCCACCCCAGTCTCATGTCTTTTGCAGACTCCAACAGATTTTCTTCTAATGATTGCCCTGTATTTGGCTCCATCCATCTTCCTATCAACTCTGACCAGCGTCCCATGTTTCACAGTGGGGATGGTGTGTTCAGTGTGATGTGCTGTGTCAGGTTTTTTGCCACACATTGTGTTTTGCTTCTCACATTTTGGTCTCATCTGACCAGAACACCTTCTTCCACATGTTTGCCGTGTCCCCCACATGGCTTCTTGCAAACTACAAAAAACGGGACTTCTTATGGCTTTCTTTCAACAATGGCTTTCTTGCCACTCTTCCATAAGGGCCAGATTTGTGAAGTGCAGGACTAATAGTTGTCCTGTGGAGAGATTCTCCCACCTGAGCTTTGGGTCTCTGCAGCTCCTCCAGAGTTACCATGGGCCTCTCGGCTACTTCTCCAATTAATTCTCTCCTTGCCTGTCCTGTCAGGTTAGGTGGACAGCCATGTCTTGGTTGGTTTGCAGTTGTTCCATACTCTATTTTCAGATGAATTGAATAGTGCTCCGTGAAATGTTCAAAGCTTGGGATATTTTTTATAATCTAACCCCGCTTTAAACTTCTCCACATCCTTAATCCTGACCAATCGAGTGTGTTCCTTGACCTTCATGATGCAATTTAATAAGGTTCTCTAACAAATCTCTGAAAGCTTCACAGAACAGCTGCATTTATACAGAGATTAAATTACACACAGGGGGACGCCATTTACCAATTAGGTGACTTCTGAAGGAAATTGGTTCCACTAGATTTTAGTTAGGGGTATCAGTGAAAAGGGGGCTGAATAAAATGCACCCCACATTTTGTCAGATATTTATTTGTAAAAAAATTCAGAAAACCAATCATTTACCTTCCACTTCACAATTATTTGCCACTTTGTGTTGGTCCAAATAAAATACATTTACTTTTTTGGCTGTAACATGACAAAATGGAAAATTTCAAGGGGGTATTATGTTACATGTGTAGCGCTACCCCCTCAGGAGCCGCTGGTTGATTTGGGATCTACCATCTCTTTGCTTGGCTCACCCCTATTTAACTGGCTCGAACGCTCCCTTGATACATCAGAAGTCTGGTGGGAATATTATGACCTCTGCTGGGCTGGGGTCACAATGGCAGGCATATGATATTCAATGACAATGTAACAGTGATATTACCTGCTTTACGGATGGTCCCTCCAGACGAGAAAATACACTTCACACAGTAGTATATTTAAACCAAAAGAATGAGTTTACTTTAGGTGAACTCGAAGACAAGCATAAGTTTAAATCATAAATGAAAAACTGTCACACTAACACGATTAGTACGATTTCGCAAGGGCCCTTGCGGGAATCAGCAAATGACACTAGTGAAAAGATCTAGACTAAAGAATGGTACCATTCAGCTAAAGTAGGCAGTCTATGCTCGCGAGCTCCCTCTAGCGAGCGATCCTGCAGAACAGCTAAGGATCACGTTGCGGCCGGGTTGGTGCATGTTAGTTTTATAATCCGTAAATGATGAAAAGAAGTTTATCAAACAGGTGTCCTGAACAGCAGCGTTGGTGAACTGATCGCTAGCCAGCGTCAGTCACTTCTGTATAACAACTATGCACAATAAAGGAGGGGGCCTTTGAGTTTTAACTGGAGGCCAAACACGCGTCTCTGGCCTGTGGGGGGTGGCACTAGGTTAACTGTCTAAAGGTAGAGTTTGAAGTTGAGCATGTGCTCTCTCACCCGACAGGCCCGATCCGCCTGAGTTCTTCTCAGAAGGCGCATTGATAAATCACTGCTCCACAGCACAAGGGTCCCGGACGAGGATTCTCCACTGTTTCAGTTGTCAGCTGGGTTGCCTCTCCGATCTCCGGGAACACGGGCTGGATACTGGCGTCTTGCTTCTTTCCGGATGGCTGGTCTCTTGGCGGATTTAGGCCCAGGCTTCAGGCCTAACAGCACGACTGCTGTAGTCAGTAGCTCCGCAGAGGAGAAGAAGCAGGTCCCGAGAGAGAGAGAGGGCAGCCACTCCCTTTCCTCAAGTAACCTCCCCCATAAGTCTGTGCGGAGGTGTCACATGTTCAAAAGTTGCAGGGCATTGTGGGAAGTGTAGTCCGTTTCTCCTAAAAGTCAATGGAGTCCATATCTCCTGCTACTTGAAGTCCCACAATGCATAGCTTTCTTAAAGGTATCTTACATATATACAGACGTGAATAAAGTTCCGGCAGGGATGGCCTGTCATTAGACTGACAGGATGACCACGTTACACTTGATATTGTTTTATTATAATATACTGTTTCTTTAAAGGTTCATCTTAAGTTTGTCTCTTGTGCCACTCCGTAGTTTGCATGCTGCTTGAGTTTTCTCCTCTTCTCTGTATCAGAGATGTTATGCTGTACAATCAGTGTGACCTGTTGCATCTTCTAAACCTGCATGGAAGAAATGTTCTTTTAGGGCCCTTTCACACTGGTGCGTTTTTGCCACGCATTCGCGGTAAAAATAGCGCTATTAAAACGCCCATAAAATGCTCCCCATGCCCCCGCCATTGAAATGAATTAAAAACGTGGAAAAAAAAAAAAACGCGATTTTACCACGTTTTTAATTCATTTCAATGGAGAGAGGGGCATGGGGAGCGTTTTAATAGCGCTATTTTTACTGCTAAAACGCAGCAAAAACACACCAGTGTGAAAGGGCCCTTACCTGTTGTAACTGCACAATCTATGGATCATACGACGAATAAACATCTCCAGATCTTCTTTCATGTGAGTTGTGACTGAGTAAACTATCTGGAAAGGTGATTTGGTATGGATAATCTCATCAGGGCAATGCGCCATGTGCTCCTGAAAACCACATTCATAGCCTTTGCAGCCGATCCAGAATAGTAAAAGAACGTATCCAGCAGCCTGCACAGATAACTGCAACACTGGAAAGATCATAGTGAAGTGTAACTGTGTGTATTGCATGAGAATTCTGCATACAACCCCAGTACAGCTTGTTACAGCTCCTCACAGTATACAGACACTCCTTACTGCTACAGCCAAGCCAGTGTACAGGCAGGCCATCATGAGTGGAAAAGGCTCAGTATGTGATGAAACACCACAGCATGCACCACATGGAGAAAGCCAGGATGAGGACCCAGAGTCCACTGCATTGACCAAACGCTCTGAAACCCACTTGGAAGGTTAAAGAGAACTATGAATCCATGAGAACTGAACTAGCAACCAGTTTGAAGCAGATTTGGGATAAAATCCTCACCCACAATGATGCGATTTCATGTCCCAGCCATAAGGTACTGCAACTAGAGGGCACCATAAAGCATCTCTCTGCTATCAAAGTACAGGCCGCATATGCAAAAAAAGAGAGCAGACATGGAGGCTGAGGTTGCAGCAATGGAAGTTTAAACAGCACGTCAAAGGGCAGCAATTGAAGCTTTAAAAAAGGAACAGAGCAACTACGAGGCAGCTGCAGCAAAACTAAAGATTTTGCAACAAGCCATCGGTGCAGATGAAAACGCTAGCAAAAGGGTCAGTGTCAAGGCAGATGTGGAAGATCCTTTCGAACGCACTAAGAACTATGTTCTAAACCACGGCAGTGAACACTCAATTAGCTCCACATTTCACGGCAACGCAAGGACTTCACCACACCACCAGGTAAACCACTTTCTACATGCAAAAGCACCCCAGTGCATCTCCCGACTGTCATGCTGATCCTGCATATGTCACAGAACGGAACACTAATCTGCAAGCAAGTCACCAACCTCCTGCTAACAGTACTGTTCCAGACCTTAACCCAACAATTCAGCTGAATGCCCTTCCTGCACCATATCTTCCCACGTCTCTTTACAACAATACCATAAACAATGCAATCCACAACATTCAACCAGCAACCCCCTATGTAAAGTCAGAGGCTACCGATACAGCAGAGTTCGTAAAGTACATACTTCGACGTGAGCTCACCAAGTCAGGCCTAGTAAGCTTCGACGACCATCCTGAAAACTACAGAACCTGGAAAGCCGCTTTCAAAACTACAAATAGGCGGTCTCGGTATTACTGCCGCTCAGGAGCTGGATCTGCTGATTGGGTGGCTTGGCCCACAATTTACAGAACGTGTCAAGAGCCTCAGGTCAGTCTAGATCGACAATCCAACTGCAGGTCTCACCACAGCATGGGAGCGTCTAGAACAGAGTTACGGTAGTCCTGAAGCCATAGAGAATGCATTGAAATTGCTCAAACTATTGGAAAATTTCCCAACGATATCCGGTAAGGACAATAAAGATTTTCAGAGACTAAGCGACCTTCTTCTCGAAGTCCAGCTTGCCAAAACCAACCATAAACTACCTGGCCTCGGTTATCTGGACACTGCTCGAGGAATTAACCCCATCATTTACAAGCTTTCACATGGCCTACGAGAGAAGTGGATCCAAATTGGGTCATCATACAAAAAAACTGGAAAACAAGGTTTCCTTTCCCCCGTTCTACTTCTGCAATTTTGTCAGGAACATTGCTGAGAGATCCTTAACACTCATGTGCCCAAACAGGCCCCCGCCACCGGGGGGGGGGGGGAACACACACCCCCCCTTAAGGGAGAAGAGAGCTAGAGAGTGACCACAAAGTAAATGAGGGTAGAACCTCAGTCTACCCCTTACCTGGGTCTTGCTGGTGCCAGTGCCTGTTTCGCTCGCTGCGGATACCTCCATGCTGAGGTAGCAGCGTGATGCTGGCGACCAAACTGCCGGTTCCGGACTTCACTAGTGCCGCTGCACCAGACCAGAACCAGCGAACAAGGCACCAGACCTGTTCCTCCCTCCTCCCTCAGCGCTTCCTGGCGGAAATGACGTCCATTCCCCGCGCCTGCTCGTAGGATGCCGCCCCTTCCGGTTACCTCACTTCCGGGTGAAGCAGCTTGACTGACCTTCCCAAGATGGCGGCGGCGTCTGGCTGCTTGGACAGGAAAAAAAGATGTCCGCGCCTCTACCTTGCCAAGGAGCAGTATCCCGGAGCAGTCCTGGCTCACTGAGCACCGATGAGGGAGAAGGAGCCCATGCACAAGGCACTCTCTAACCAGTGAATGGGAGGAACAGACTCTGAGGTATAAAAACAGGTGGAGTAGGGAGAAAAAAATCTCTCCATGGAGAGCTCCTAACCCCCACATGTGTTCCTGCCGGAGGAAACACAAAAACTGATAAGTGGAAGGAGCCTCCCTTTTAAGAAGTTTGGTGGAGGTGTGTTTCCTGTCAAGTGGGTGGAGCCACGCTCTCAAGGTGCTGTCCTGAAAGACGTTAAGGGGGAAAAAAATTAGGAGATATACAATTTGAATGGCTCTTCTGAAGCCCTTTTTTGTTTGTCATGTGATCAGCACAGAAACAATCAGGACTGGCCAGACACAGACCACACATACTGTAGAGTAAGGTGACCAGATTTCTTTAAGTAAATCCAAAAACATTATATATTGGCAAATGGCACGGGACTGCACAATACACAGATTGCAAGGTTCAGAAGTTTGCTATGCACAGAGGACATTTTTGCCCCCACATCCATAGCTCACCTCTGCACCCTTCCCTCACAGATAATCTCTGCAGCTACCTTTTAGCCCGTCCCCCACAACAGATAAACTCTCCATTTCTCAATGCAGCTCTATCAGCTCTGACCCCTGCTCCCCCACCTGTGTACAAACAGAACCCCCCCCCCCATATCTGCTCCCCTCCCAGCCATTCACACAGTAAATTTTTGACTCTGCCTCTCCTCCACTGGACAGCAGCAAAAGCGGCAGCGAAATTGTCCAGCAGGGGGCATCAGCATTCGAGCCACCAGGCTGTTTCTCAGCTAGCATGGGATACCCTGTTTATGTTAATTCCAGCCCTGAATCCGGGGACAAAACTTGGTCAGGGGACAGTACCCTTAGGGACTGTCCCCAGAAATCGGGGATGTCTGGTCATCCTACTGTAGAGTGCATACACCAGCAGAGTAATAGAAGTCTCTCCTTATGCCCCGTACACACGATCAGAAATTCAGACAGCAAAAGTCCGATGTGAGCTTTTGAACGGAAATTCCGACCGTGTGTATGCTCCATCGGACTTTTGCAGTCGGAATTTCCACCAACAAAAGATTGAGAGCTGGTTCAAAAGATCCTATTGGAAAAGCCGATAGTCTGTAGCAATTCTGACACATGTTCGGAAGCATTGAACTTCATTTTCTCGGCTCATCGTAGTGTTGTACGTCACTGCGTTCTTGAAAGTTCAGAGAACTTGTGTGACGGGGTGTATGCAAGCCAAGCTTGAGTGGAATTCCCTTGGATGTTTTTTCCGACGGAAAATCCGATCGTGTGTACGATGCATAAGGTTCTTTCCCTGCAGATGCCAAATAGGGAGAGATCAAGTGACCACACAAAAGTCCTGCAAGAATAAGGTACATGGAGGTTTAAAGTGTGTATGTGCATGCATATACACACACGATATATATGATTTATGTAAATAAATGACAATTAACACTTCTGTTTAGTATCACCAAGTTAAAGCGGTCCTCCACCCTAAAGTGGAGTCCCGCTGATCGGAACCCTCCCCCCCTCCGGTGTCACTTTTGACACCTTTCAGGGGGGAGGGGGGTGCAGACACCTGTCTAAAGACAGGTATTTGCACCCACTTCCGGCCACACGATACGGGCGAAAGACGGGCATTCCGTCACATCCCGTCTGTCGCCCGTTGTGTGCTGGGAACACTCGGCTCCCAGCACACAGCGTGTGAGCCAATCGGCGGGCGCAGCGCGACTCGCGCATGCGCCGTAGGGAACCGGGCAGTGAAGCCGCAGCGCTTCACTTCCTGGTTCCCTCAGCGTGGATGGCGGGGGAGCAGCAGAGTGACGAGCGATCGCTCGTGCTCTGCTGCGATCGGCGCTGGACTCCAGGACAGGTAAGTGTCCTAATATTAAAAGTCAGCAGCTGCAGTATTTGTAGCTGCTGACTTTTAATATTTTGTTCCCATGGCACATCCGCTTTAATCATTCTGCTTAGTGTTCACAACCTGTGAATGAGACTTTAAAAAAGCTGAGCAAGCACCTAGTCCAAGAGCTGAGCAACTCTGCTCCCCAGTCTACGTCTGTAAAGAAATCAACATGAATACAAAAGTATAGTTAAAGAGGAGTTCCACCTAAAAATGGAACTTCCTCTTAACCCACTCCTCGCCCCCTTACATGCCACATTTGGCATGTAATTTTTTTGGGGGAGGAGTGGGGGCTTCAGGAGAAGGGGACTTCCTGTCCCACTTCCTCCTTCCGCCAAGGGGCTGGAAAGGCGATTAGCTCAATCGCCTTTTCACAGCCCCTCCCTGTAGGAGAGCGCCTGTCCAATCGGACGGTGCCGCGCCGCTCGCGCATGCGCACTTCCGCTCGTGCATGCGCAGTGGGTGCCCGGCCGTGAAGCCGAAAGCTATCACTGCCGGGTGCCCACAGTAGTAATGAAGACGCCGGCCGGCGAGGGGGGGCGAGGAGCGGAGCCACAGTCGGCGCGTCGCTGGAGCCGTGGAGCAGGTAAGTGTCAGTTTATTAAAAGCCAGCAGCTACACTTTTTGTAGCTGCTGACTTTTAATAAACCTAAAAAAAAGGGTGGAAAACCCCTTTAAGAGTGGAATTCCAGATAAAAACCTGTTTTGGATGAAGGACAGAACCTCTGTCAGGTTTTTATTGATGTGTTCACTTTCCCTTCACTAAGACGCCTTTCACACTGAGGCGATGCGCTGGCAAGAGAGAAAAAAAATCTCCTGCAGTAGCATCTTTGGAGCGGTTAGAGGAGCAGCGTGTATACCGCTCCTTCCCATTTAAAACAATGGGAAACCGTTGTATTAACCCTTTGTCGGCCGCTAGCGGGGGGTTAACACCGCACCGCTAGCGGCCGAATCCCGCAGTAATTCCGACGGTATAGCGCCACCGTGCCCCCCCCCAAGTGTGAAAGGGGCCTTACTGTACGCGTTAACGGCGTTAACACAAACCCATTTTAACGCCGTCAATTTTTTTATCGCGCAATTAAGGAGGTTCACCCTTTAAAACATTTTTTTTCTGTCAGCACGTACCTCTTAACCCTTTCACGCCGACGGGACGCATATATGCGTCCTCGGCGTTCGGGGGTTATACCGGGATGATCATCCCGGTACCGTTGTTTAGAGCGGGAGATCGGCTATCCAAACATAACAACCGATGCGGCTAAAAGCCGCTCGGTTGTTATGCTGGAGGAGCGGGAGGGGACATCCCCCCCCTCCCGCCGCTCTGACCGGGCCTCCCGTCCCACCGGGAGACCCGATCCTCCATCCGCCGCGTTCTGTGTTCAGGCGGAGACTGACATCAAGCCGTAAACGGCTTTGATTCAGTCTCCGTATTGAAACCACGGAAGCGGCGTCATGACGTCACTTCCGGGTTTCTCGGCTGCCAATGGCGCCAGATTTAAAAAAGTACGCAGTATTGAGAATCGCCGTTTTCGGCGATCTGAATACTTTGAAGTGCAAAGGAGGGCTCGGAGGTCTTTTAGACCCCGATCCCTCCATAAAGAGTACCTGTCACCACCTATTGCTGTCACAAGGGATGTTTACATTCCTTGTGACAGCAATAAAAGTGATCAAAATGTAAAAAAATAAAAAAAACACAATTTAATATTATAAAAAATAAATAAATAAGAAAACAAAAAAAATATGTTTTAAAGGGTGAACCTCCTTAATCGCGCGATTAATCGTGAGTTAACTATGACATTAATGCGATTAGAAATTTTAATCGCTTGACAGCACTAATAAATTATTTATATATATATATATATATATATATATATATATATATATATATATATATATATATATATATATATATATATATATATATATATATATATATATATATATATATATATATATATATATATATATATATATATATATATATATATATATATATACACATATATATATACACATATATATATACACATACATACACACACACACACACACACACACACACACATCCCCTTAGAGAATAGGTGCAGGAACTCCCCCTTTCTGAGTCACCCCTTTGCTCCACCTCCTTTGAGCACCGTTCCTTGGTTCTACTCCCTACCCACCTTCTGCCCTTTTAGAGAATACAGAACCAAGTACTATTTTGTGGTAATAAGTGATTTGTTACTCACAAGAAAAGCCGTAAAATAGATCCTGTGCAGCCAACAACAATAGAGCCTTCCATCAACAGTGGGCCACCTAAAACAATTCCCCCCCCCCCCCCTACAGCAGCAACAACTCCTCCAGCAGCAGTAGATGCCCAACAACAGATCTGCCCACAGCATGCATCAATAGACGCTCCAGCAGCCAGCAACAATAGACCCCTCCCAGAAATATCTGACCCCAGCAATTTAATACCCACCCCAACAGGTCCTCCAACAGCCACAAAAGACTTCCCCCTGTAAAATTAGATGCACTCCAGCTAGAATAGATCCCCAGCATCAATGGACCCTGCAGCACACCTCAGCACCCCTTGCCATTACAGTCACTGCAGGAGGTGCCCCTGCTGATAAAAAAAAAAGCCCTGTATATGTAATAATAATAATAAACACACACACACAAAATTATTATTATTATTTCCCACTGAAGTTTCATCTACTAGATAGTGCTGCGACCTGGCTGGAATTTTACCACCAGTAAATGATGGTTGGTTTCAATGTTATTAGGAATCAACCCTACTTGGCCACAATAATTAAAAAAAAAAAAAAAAAAAAAAAAAAAAAAGCCCATCCAAGGGCTAAGCCTTCCTTTCCTCTGTGAAAAGTACAAAATATCCCCCTTAGGCCCCTTTCAGACGTCCGCTCCGTCTGTCCGTTCATTACAAGTCCGTTAACGGACTTGTAATGAATCCCTATGGGGACGCGTCCGTTAGCGGATGGAGCATCCGCTAGCGTCCGCGTCAGTCGGGATCCGCTTTTCCGAACGGAAGAAACCCTATTTTTCTTCCGTTCGGCGGAACTGATGCAGACGGACAGACGGTCCGTCTGCATCAGGTTCCCCATAGGGGACAGCGGAGCAGAGACAGGGCGGTCCCTGCACTGTGTGCGGGGACCGCCCTATCCGCCGACAGCTGAGCGGGGATCCCCGCTGAGCCGACGGAGACACACGGAGCGGACCCGGAAACGGTCCGCTCCGTGTGAAAGAGCCCTCAATTTCACTCTTTGCACCACTTTGACTGCTTGTGTTATATTTTAGTGCCTGGGTTCATAAAACAGTTCAAAGACCAATGATGTGCAAAAATACAAAACAAAGATTACAACTAACTAAATTCAAGTCATCCAATTGCTTCCAATGAGTAACTGCAGATCACCAAATACCATCTGCCGAGTTTTACTAAGCAAACCACAACAACACACATCATGGGGGACATGAAATAAAAATAAAAAATAAAACCCACAGGAGTAGGCTCTAACAGATTGCTCAAACACAATGGATCACCACAATGGATCACCAAGAAGTAAAGATCAACCTTACAGAGAAAGTCTGCCCAAAGAAAGTGCATGTGGTACTTACTTGAATAGTAGAATCTATAAAAATCGCCATCCACAGCAGTTTAAAATCTAGTTATATACACACACACACACACATTAAAAAAAAAAAAAAAAAAAAAAAAATCTAGCTCTACATATAATAAGGCTATCAAGTTCCAAACAATAGAAAAAAAAAATACACCCATTAATGTAACACAGATATATGACCCACAGCTCAAATACAAAAAAAAAAAAAAGACACATCTCATCCTACAAATGCATCTAAACAATTGCGTGTTTACCTTGTGGCTGTTGAGCCTAGAGATTCTGAGAACACCAATTGCTTCCTCTCATACAGGTGTTTATAGCCAGACACCTGACCGACTCTGCTTAACCCCATAATAACCAAGAACTTTGTTTTCAGAGAAATCTATGTTTTTGCTCTTCCATAAGCTACTATGGCTCCAGATATAGCAATTACCTACCGCAGTGGTTCTCAACCTTGTCCTCAAATACGCCCAACAGGCCATGTTTTGAGAATTTCTCTTAGATAAAATAGCTGTCAAAAATACCGAGCCATTGACTCTGATTTAAAGCACCTGTGCAAGATAAAAGAAAACCTGCAAACATGGCCTGTTGGGGGTACTTGAGGACAGGGTTGGGAACCACGACATGCTCATCCCATGGCTTCAATACAGTCATTAGCCTAGAATGGGTATGGCCTGTCCACCCTCCCTGCACACATGACTTTGATACAAATGTGCATCTAAATTTTGTTTAAATATATGAAATATTCTCATGTATGGTTAATTTATGCAAACTGAAACAGTTTCCCAGACCAAGGAATTTAGTTTCAAATAAAAAGGGTCAGTAAAGTCTAGGCCTTAGGTCTGATTCACACCTATGAATTTTTAGTGTTTTTTTTGCAGATTTGCACTACAGAGTATGTTTCATAGGAAACCATGTTACATGGACTGTCATGCAAATGAGAAAACTGCAAAAAGCACTAAAAATGCATAGGTGTGAATCAGGCCTTACACAAATAACTAAAATCTGATTATAAGCACCCCTGTCAGTGGGAAATGGTTGGTCTCCTCCCTCTAACTGCTACCTTGTTTTCTTTTGATAAACAACCAACAGATAAAAATAAAAAGGAAAGAAAGCCTACAAAAAAAAAAAAAAAAATGCAGCCATCACATCTAAGAATAGGTAAGCTGCAATTTAATAAAAGGTTTACTTTTGGGTTTACTACCGCTTAAAAAAAAAAAAAAAAATAATGTGTGAAAAGAAGACTTATGCTTCCACAACCAAGGAACAGTAAGTTGCAATACTATAAAGTTTGTCCTGGGTGTAAACAACATATAAAGGTTGGTTTCTGGTTACTTATAACAGCACATTATTCTTTGGAACTAACCTTTAGCCCTGGTTCACACTGGGTACGATTTGAGATGCGATTTGACATGTCAAATCGCATCTCAAATCGGCGGCAATTGTCGGCAATGGCACTGTCCTAATCAGTGCGACACCGCATCTGCGATT
The DNA here is from genome assembly GCF_905171775.1 of Rana temporaria. Classification (NCBI taxonomy): domain Eukaryota; kingdom Metazoa; phylum Chordata; class Amphibia; order Anura; family Ranidae; genus Rana; species Rana temporaria. The sequence goes on from NC_053490.1 coordinate 505,485,005, forward strand.
TCAAAAAGTAGTTCCTGTACTACTTTTTGCGATTTCGGGCCGCGATTTACATTAAATTGCGGCCGAAATCACGGCAAAATCGCAGCCGCGAAATCGCGGTAAAATCGTGCATTTTACCGCGATTTTGAATTCGCAGCAGTGTGAACCTAGGCTAAAGGGGTTGTAAAGGTTTATGTTTTTTCACCTTAATGCATTAAGGTAAAAAAAACATCCGACGATTACAGCCACCCCCCCGTTTTACTTACCTGAGCCCTGGAAAGTCCCACGTCGCGAATGCGCTCAATCGTTGCCTGGGCTTCTCGGCTCTTCACTGAATACATTGATCGACGCGCATCCATTGGCTCGTCAATCAAATCTAAGGATGAGCTCCAGCGTGTTCGCATAGTACACGTGCAGAGCCCCCCAGGAGCCCCCCATTTCCCGATCTCTGCAGCCGAGCATCGGGAAATGTCTCCCTGGCTGTGATTAGCGCAGCCCTGTGCAGACTTCCTGGCGGGCTCTGCACGTGTACTATGCGAACACGCTGGAGCTCATCCTTAATCAAATCCAATGACGCGAATGCCGGGGGCGGGGCAGAGTCCTGCAATTGGCGGCTATGGACGCCAAATGCAGGACTCGGGAGCAAGCCCGCAAGGTAACCCCCTTGGGAGAGCACTTCCTAAAGGGGGTTATCTGAAGCGGGGGGGGGGGGGGGGGAGCTGAGAGAGCCGCTGAGGGACCCCACAACAGGAGGATCGGGGCCACTCTGTGCAAAACAAACTGCACAGTGGAGGGAAGTATGATATGTTTGTTATTTAAAAAAAAAATCAAAAAAAAATCAAACCTTTACAACCACTTTAAAAGAACTTACATTTATAAAATTAACAAAAAAATTTAAATAAATTAACCTTAAATTAATCACAGGTTACATTCAATATAAAACTTCCATACAATTTGAAACTATGTTTAGATAAGAGGAAGGGGTTTTATAAAAAAAATATATGTATCAGTATGGCCCTTTCTTAGTAGATCCCTAATATATATTGTTTTTTTGCACGATTAAACCTACCAGCCTCAAACAAACCAGACATTCAGCCAGCCCCTGTTAATCCAGCTCTGTAAATATTGCACTTAAAGGGAATCACCTGTGCCTCTTAAATCTCTGGTCTTCTATTAAATGCATTTAAAGGGGCAGCTTAATAATGACTTGATATAAAAGGTATTGATAATTATTATCGAACTTTGGCAACTGTTAATTATTTTTTTTCACAGTTTGGATTTCAAGCAAAGCATTGCAAGTAAACAACATAATGAGAGGTTTTATTAGCAAGGGATGAAGACCTCATTAGAATAGACCACTTGTACACTAAACAATTTGAAGCACCACACTGCTTATCGGAACACTTTTTGTAGAATATTGAAGTGTGTGCATGCATGTTTTAGGACAAATACTTTTTTAAGTTTTTAGATAAAAAAAAATGTAACCGCTATTATAGACATCCACTGGTGACAATGGGCACAGTGGCATCATGGGGCACAGTGGCAACATTTGAGGGGCACAGTGGCTGCGTTTGATGGCATGGCACAGTGGGGACAATTGATGGAACAGTGGCTGCGTTTGATGGCATGGCACAGTGACTGCGTTTGATGGCATGGCACAGTGGTGACAATTGATGGCACAGTGGCTGCGTTTTAATGGCATGGCACAGTGGTGACAATTGATGGCACAGTTGCTGTTTGATGGCATGGCACAGTGGGGACAATTGATGGAACAGTGGCTGAGTTTGATGGCATGGCACAGTGACTGCGTTTGATGGCATGGCACAGTGGTGACAATTGATGGCACAGTGGCTGCGTTTTAATGGCATGGCACAGTGGTGACAATTGATGGCACAGTTGCTGTTTGATGGCATGGCACAGTGGTGACAATTGATGGCACAGTGACTGCATTTGATGGCATGGCACAGTGGTGCCAATTGATGGCACAGTTGCTGTGTTGCATGGCAGAGTGGTGACAATTGATGGCACAGTGACTGCATTTGATGGCATGGCACAGTGGTGACAATTGATGGCACAGTTGCTGTGTTTGATGGCATGGCACAGTGGTGACAATTGATGGCACAGTGGCTGCATTTGGTGGCATGGCACAGTGGTGACAATTGATGGCACAGTTGCTGTGTTGCATGGCACAGTGGTGACAATTGATGGGCACAGTGGCTGCGTTTGATGGCATGGCACAGTGGTGACAATTGATGGCACAGTTGCTGTTTGATGGCATGGCACAGTGGTGACAATTGATGGCACAGTGACTGCATTTGATGGCATGGCACAGTGGTGCCATCAAACACAGTTGCTGTGTTTGATGGCATGGCACAGTGGTGACAATTGATGGCACAGTGGCTGCATTTGGTGGCATGGCACAGTGGCTGCGTTTGATGGCACAGTGGCTGCATGTGATGGGCACAGTGAGGCTGCAATTTTTTTTTCCGTTTGCGCCCCCCCCAAAAATTTTGAGCACCAGCCGCCACTGTCCTCAAGTACTCTAGTTAAAAATATCTCTAAATATAAACCGACACAAGGAAAACCTTAACTATGGAGAGCTTCTATTGCTGACCTCCTTTTAAAAATGCTCCATGCCTGGCTGTCATAGACTTCAGTCACTTTAAAATCACTGACTTGGAATGAGAATGAAGGAAGTGAAGCAAGTAACCTTATTAATCCCTATTTGTACCGCATCCGATTCGCATTACATGTGAACCAGCTGGCTTTTCTATGGAGCCGGTTCACATATATGCAGTGCAGCAGCAGCGCAAATTCACTGCCAACTCGAAAATAGTCCTGTGCGTTTTCTGAGCGCTGTGCTGTGATTCAGATGAAAATTCCAGGCTCTTTGCCTTCTATAGGAACGCATCCCCCCATCTGTACCTGGCCTTTTCATGTCTGGTGTTTTTAAGGTGAACCCCACTGCAAAAAAATAAAATGGTGTGTGGTCCCCCCTGAAGTTTGTCCTAAACCCTTAGGTCTGGTATGGATTTTGAGGGGAACCTTAATGCCATAATCTTTAAAAAAAAAGGGTGTGTGCCCCCCCCCAATCTATACCAGACCCTTATCCGAGCATGCAGTCTGTCAGACCGCTCAGTAGTCCCCCATCCTCCTGAACCACATCAGGCCACATGCCTTGAACATGGGGGGGTGCTTTGAAGGCAGGGGGTGCCCAGGCAGGGGGGGCCCAGATCCCAGCCCCTATAATGTGAATGAGTAGGGGTACATTGTACCCCTACTCTTTCACAAAAATAAGTGCCAAAAATAAATAAAAACCCAGAGACAGTTTTTGGTAATTCCTTTATTAAAAAAACAAAAACAATGTGCCCCGGTGTAGATCTATCGTCAATTATGACGGCTGATGCCACTGCTGACCTGGAGAAAAAAAAAGCCGCCGTCTGCCTGCTCTGCCACCTGACAGTTCTTAAAGCGGAGGTCCGGGGGGAAAAAAAATAATTAAAAGCCAGCAGCTACACATACTGCAGCTGCTGGCTTTCAGGCCAGGTTCACACCTAAGCGAATTGAGTGCGGCTTAAACCGCATCTAATTCGCAGGACATTTCAAAATACATTGTTTTCAATGAGGCTGGTTCACATATGTGCGATGCATCCGCACTGCGCATTGCCTCCAAACCGTGTGCGGTTTTTATGTCTTGCGGTGCGGCTCAGGTGCGAATTCAGTCCCATTATCTTCTATGGGTACGCATCTAATTCGCAGATGTGTTCAGTTCTCTTCAGGAATTTCTCTCATTCAGCTCAATACACTTCTCCCCCACTCTCCTCTCACCTGGAACTTCTCCCAGGTCTCCAAATTCGCATCTAAAACGTTGCTAATCTGCAGAACACTTCTCTTATCTCTCTGCAGAGATAAGAGAGCTGAAATTCGCACCGCACTAGTGTGATTCAGGCCTCAATAAATGGACACTTACCTGTCCTGCTGTCCCTTGATGTCGGCACCGCAGCTGATTTTTCCATTCGGCTTCACACCGGGAACCGTACTGCGCATGCGCAAGGCCCTGCTCCTCTCTCCTATTAGCCCGGCAGCCAGGGGAGGAGGAGGAGGGAGCCCCACGGTGACGTCACTGCCACATCACGGCTGCGACCGGACTCCCGGAAGTGGGAAAGGATACCTGTTCCCCCTTCCCCCCCGAAAAGGTGGCAATTGCGGCACCGGAGGGGGGGGGGGTGTAATCCGATGATTGGAAGTTCCACTTTAGGGTGGAGCTCCACTTTAAAAAGCTAAGGGGCAGGCCACCCGGCTACATCACCTGGTGGCACTGCCCCTTTCTCACCTAAATGACTCAGCATGCAAAGGTTGGCCCCTTTCACATGGGCGATCCGATCAGGTTCCTCCTGTCAGTTCTTTAAACAGACCTGATTTGATGGTCTATGTATCCCTATGGACTGGCACTGTAAACAAACTTGTGTCTGTTTACATCCACCTACCACCAATCTGATCCTTTCTGCTCAATAAAACAGAAAGGTATCCATCTGTCTAGGCAGATCGGAGGGCAATCAGGTGCAAACAGACAGCCAATTCATTTGTAGGCAGGTTACTTACTGTATTCATTTTAGCTAGGCTTGTGTGGCTGCCCAGGCTAGGGGGAAGGGGTTAATACTTCTTTACATTCCCTGCTCAGATTCGCAGGCTTTTTTGGGGTCCAGCCTGCGAATCCTGTCATATAAAAAAAGGCAGAAGTTTGGGTCCCAAGGGAGCGTGGGGTAGCATGCTAAGAACAGGAACCTTGCAGGACCTTTAAGGACTTTACCTGTTCAGGTACCCTGGGGCAGCTGCTATTGGAGTTAGTTAGGAAAAGCACGTTTTGTCATGTTATGTATGCCATGCGGAACTTTTAGTAAAGTTTAGTAAAGCCTTCTCTTGTTAAAAAAAAAAAAAAAAAGTTTAGTAAAGCCTGGTCTGAAGTTACTCAAAGGGGTACATGTGAGGCACTTATTAACCACTTCCCGATCGCCGCATGTAGATATACGTCGGCAGAATGGCACGGACAGGCACATCAACGTACCTGTACGTGCCTGCCTAGACGTGGGTCGGGGGTCCGATCGGGACCCCCCCCCGCTACATGCGGCGGTCGGATCCCCTCGGGGAGCGATCCGGGACGACGGCGCGGCTATTCGTTTATAGCCGCTCCGTCGGAGCTGAAGAACGGGGAGAGCCGTATGTAAACACGGCTTCCCCGTGCTTCACTGTGGCGGCGCATCGATCGTGTCATCCCCTTTATAGGGGAGACACAATCGATGACGTCAGTCCTACAGCCACACCCCCCTACTGTTGTAAACACACACTAGGTGAAGCCTAGCACGTTCAGCGCCCCCTTGTGGTTAACTCCCAAACTGCAACTGTCATTTTCACAATAAAGAATGCAATTTAAATGCATTTTTTGCTGTGAAAATGACAATGGTCCCAAAAATGTGTCAAAATTGTCCGAAGTGTCCGCCATAATGTCGCAGTCACGAAAAAAATCGCTGATCGCCGCCATTAGTAGTAAAAAAAAAAAAAAAGAAAAAAATGGAATAAAACTATCCCCTATTTTGTAAACGCTATAAATTTTGCGCAAACCAATCGATAAACACTTATTGCGATTTTTTTTACAAAAAATAGGTAGACGAATACGTATCGGCCTAAACTGAGGAAAAACAATTTTTTTAGATATGTTTTTGGGGGATATTTATTATAGCAAAAAGTAAAAAATATTGCATTTTTTTCAAAATTGTCGCTCTATTTTTGTTTATAGCGCAAAAAATAAAAACCGCAGAAGTGATCAAATACCACCAAAAGAAATCTCTATTTGTGGGGAAAAAAGGACGCAAATTTTGTTTGGGAGCCACGTCGCACGACCGCGCAATTGTCTGTTAAAGCGACGCAGTGCCGAATTGTAAAAACCCCTTGGGTCATTTAGCTGCATATTGGTCCGGTCCTTAAGTGGTTAAGGGGTCTCAGTCTACAAAAGCACACTAGGGGTACTTGTAACATTGTAACAACAAAAGGTTAAACTGCAACTAGTCTTTGGTGTGATACCTGGTAAGATGACAGGTACTCCGGTAGTGAGGGGTCCGTTTTTCTACGGCACCCTCGCTAGCGTGCCATCTCTGCCAGCCACCGGGTGTGGATTCGCGTTACGGAGATCTATGGCCTAATCACTAGGTACAGAGAGGCAAGAGTTGAGCACATATGAGGTCCGTGCTATGTGACCTGTGAGACCCCATTCTGTTACCGGGAGTGAGGTAACAGAGGTACACTGACTGGTGGAGTGGGCATATGCTCTACATGTCCCTCCTAATGCAACACGAGCACCTGTTCAGGTGTGTAGGACAAGGGACAGTGGGCTCAATTCACAAAAAGTTATTTTTTTTCCTTTTTCAAATCTGAGATAAAATAGCTCATAGGGTTTTTAAATTTAAAATTTTTTATTGCAATTTCCAAAAAAAAAAACGCTACAAAAATAAAGCATGAGTTATTTCATCAAAATGGGGTAAATTCACTAGGCGATAAATGCGGCATACATTTCTGAGTAAAAATAAGTATTTATCTCAAAAGTAGTAATTCACTAAAAAAAACATGCATTATTTATCAAATGCGTTAAATATTTGTTTTTCAATATCATGTATAATTTTGCGTTATTTGTGTCTTTTTCACAATTTTTCTTTTTACATGCTTATGCTGGCCATACACTATACCAGGGGTCTCCAAACTGTGGCCCGAGGGCCAGATGTGGCCCTTTGCTAGCCTTTATACGACACTATTCCTCCCACTGACACCAACAATGGGGCACTGTATCTTACACTGATACCAATGATGGAATACTATTTCTCCTACTAATAGGGGGAAACTCCTCCTCCTATTGACCACCAAACCTGAGGCCATATTTATTCTCACTGGTGCTGGGCCTGTGACATTTTCTGCCCCTGCTGGCCACAATCTGACCCTCCTAAAGTCTGAAGGTCAATAAAGTATAATGCACCGCTCCTCCACCGCCCCTGCCATTGAAATCAATGTGCACCGCTGTCGAAGCGCCTTGCAAAGTGATTTGGTGCTTTGTTTGTCTGCTAGCATTGATTAAAAGTGGCCCGCTAGCGGCCAAAAAGCACCGCTATAACAGCGGTAAAGCACCGCTAAAATTAGCGGCGATTGACCTCTAACCCCCCCCCGCTCCAGTGTGAAAGCAGCATTATTGTTACTTTGTACTTTGCTTTACCTTTAAATTAGGCGCGTTCCCGCGCCGAATGTTCTGCGCATGCTCCGTGTGAAAATTTCCCGACGTGCTTAGCCCCAACGTATTTTTTGAACGGCGACGTGCGTTACGTCGTTTCGTATTCCCGGACGTCTTACGCAAAAAAAAAAAAAATTAGAAATTCGACGCGGGAACGACGGCCATACTTTAACATGGCTGTTCTAAAGATAAGCCATGAAAAAGCAGGCCTAAGTACTTGGGCATGCGTGCGGCACCGAGGACGGTCATGTGCTGATCGAGCTCCGCACAGCCGTGGCCCTTTTAGCTAAAATAAGCACTTAGACGGGCGGATCGATCCCCAGCCAGCACACCCCACACCTCGGGACCGGACCATGCAGCGGAGGACCGCCGGCAACAAGTATAATCAGCGCCGACCCTCCCAGCATTCCCACAAGACGCGCTCACAGGCCCAGCAGCAATCCCCTCAGCCTAAGATGGCGCCGGATTATGGTGAACGAGAGGTTGTCAGCCATTCTGAATGATAAAGTCAAGGTTTTTGACAAGGTGTGGGATCCCTGGATCGCTTACCTCACAAATGTACATTGATCCGAATCAATGCTAGGGCTTTCCCCTTTTTGGATTAGGTGGGGATGCACCATCCTTTTTTCTCTCTCTCGCTCTCTTTTCTTTCCTCCTCTCCTATCTCTCTTTCTTCCTTCTTCTCTGTTCTACTATTGTTATGATACCAATTCAGCTGTAGTTGGCTATTGTATGTTGGCCCTCCGGGCCTAGATAGCGCTCCAATTGGGCTATCCTGTGCTAAGTTGACGGTTGTCCCTGTTTAGGGATGGCCCTAGAGGGAGTGCTCATAGACATAAGATATGTAAATGTTATGTGTATACTTGCAATAATTTGTATCTGTTTAATGGCCCTCCAGATGCTGACTGCGAGTGCTTTTCTTCCCCCCCCCCCCACCCCCAATTTTTTTTGTATACCCCTCTCCTCATTTTTTTTCCCTTGAAAACGTGATAAAAAATATTGGAAACGAAAAGCAGGCCTAAGTTTGCGACGGGAAAAATCGACTAGCGACGACGTAAGAGATTGCGACGAACACGCGTATCTTCGTGGATCGCCGTAATCATCTAATTTGCATACCCGACGCTGGAAAACGATGCAAACTCCACCCAGCGGCCGCCGGAAAATTACACCTAGGATCCGAAGGTGTACGAAGCCGTACGCCTGTCGGATCTTAGCCAAAAGCCGTCGTATCTTTTTTGTGAATTACAAATAAAGATACGACGCGGCAAATTTGAAAATACGCCAGAGTATCAGTAGATACTCCGGCGTATTTCCTCTGTGAATCTGGCCCATTGAACATTAAGTTTCACATAGAAACGGTTCTGTTGTCTTATTTTTTAATTAAAAAAAGTGTATTTTTTTTTCAAAAAAAGTGTGCTTGTAAGACTGCTGAACAAATACAGCGTGACGTAAAGTAGCAACGACCACCTTTTTATCTTGCATGCAGAAGCGAATGCGTTACGTGAGTAGAGCCCGCATATGAGAGGGTGTTCAAACCACACATGTGAGAGATCGCCGCAATCGTTAGAGCAAGAGCAAAAATTCTAGCCCTAGACCTCCTCTGTAACTCAAAACTGGTAACCTGTAGAAATGTTTAAATGTCGCCTATGGAGATTTTTAAGGGTAAAAGTTTGTCGCCATTCCACGAGCGGGCGCAATTTTGAAGCGTGACATGTTGGTTATCAATTTACTCTGCGCAACATTATCTTTCACAATATAAAAAAAAATTAGGCTAATTTTACTGTTGTCTTATTTTTTTATTAAAATTTTTTATTTTTTCCCAAAAACAGTGCGTGTGTATGACTTCTGCGGTGTTAGAAAATATATATATATGTTTGGGGGTTCTATGTAAGTTTCTAGCAAAAAAAAAATAATTATTTTAACTTTTAAACACAGGGCCGGATTCACGTAGCTCGGCGCATTTTTATACCGGCGTAGCGCATCTCATATGCGCTACGCCGACGTAACTCAGTGAGGCAAGAACAGTATTCACAAAGCACTCGCTCCCAATGTTGCACCGGCATAACGTAAATTGGCCGGCGTAAGCCCGCCTAATTCAAAGTAGGAAGGAAGTGGGCGTGATCCATTTAAATGAACCGTGACCCCATGCAAATGAATGGCCAAACGGCGCTTGCGCCGTCCCGTGGACGCTTCCCAGTGCACATGCTCAGAATCACGTCAGACCTAACGCCTAAGATACGTCGAATCACTGAAATTAACCTACGCCCAGCCCTATTCACGTAGTACTACCTAAACGACGTAAAATACAACGGCTATTCCGACGTCCATACCTTTGCATGGGTTGCGTCTCCTATATGTGGAAAACTTTACGCCGGATGTACGCCTTACGTAAACGGCGTAGATTACAGCGACGGGCGCAAGTACGTTTGTGAATCGGCGTATCTAGGTCATTTACATATTCGACGCGGAAATCAATGGAAGCGCCCCTTGCGGCCAGCGTAAATATGCGCCCAAGATACGACGGCGTAGGAGACTTACGTCGGTCGGATGGAGCCAAAATTCAGGCGTATCTTATTTCAAGAATCAGGCACAGAGATACGACTTCGCATCCATGCACTTACGGATGCTTACGTCGGCGTAAGTGCTTTCTGAATCCGGCCCCATGAGTCTGAAAAATAGGCCCGATCCTTAAAGTAGATGTAAACCCAATTCATGAAATTTGAACTGGGCACATATATCTGCAGTATTTTGTTTTGAATGAATGAATGAAAACTTATATAGCGCAACACATGCGAACTTAATCGCCTCTGGGCGCTTGTTGTTCCTGTCTCCTTTGGTATCAAAAGAGATGAGTCTTGATATTTCTCCTGAACAAGAGCTAAGTCCCATAGCTCTCTCCTGACCCGTTCCTCTGTTATCAGCCTGATAACTCCTGACAAATTCTCAGGCACATCAGATAAAAGCAGCCTGAAATTTCTGCCAGGGGAGGTTGCTAAAATATATTAGCAGGGAGCTGGCCCTGTTACAAAACACCCCTTAGAGTCTCTGCCTATGTGGAGAGGGGGGGTGTGCCTTTCCTTCAATCAGCAATTTTAGCAATCTTGGCTGTATGCCCAGACATCACACTCTGTGTTAACCAGGAAGAGAAGATTTCCTAACACGATCTATACTTTCTAAACAGTATATAAATGTAAAGCAGATATACATATAAAACCTATGTAGGGAGATTTGGTTCACCTCTGTGTATCATCTGAGGCTGTTCACTTCACTGGGTGTATGGAGGGTTTACATCCACTTTAATGTTGACTTTCTCCATGTTGTCCTGTTTTTGCATGTAGTTGATGTTGAAGTCTCTCAGTGGTGACCTGCAATGGCGGCAGGTCATCCTCCACATGGCTGGGCCAGTTCTCCACCTCTGTAACCCACTCTCTCAGTTTCTGGAGGGCTTACCTAATAAAGGAAATATTCTCCTCCTCTATGTCAGGGTGCCTGGGCAGTTAAATATTGCCTCCAGGATCTTTGCGGTATCAGCACTAGCTCGATCACTGGTAGAAGGCGTGGAGGTGCCATTTTGCCCTGGAGCGTCCTTCTCCCTGGGCCTGAATTTGTCCAGCTTTGAGATGGTATCTGTCACCTTCTTCGGTGGAGACATGATGTGCCAGCTAGAGGGAGAAACCAGGTAGTGCGCAGTATGCAGAAGAGAAGCAGGAAAGCCACAGAATTATAGAAAAAGATTGTTCTCGAGTAGAGCTCCTGACCTGTGCTCCTCACACCATGCCTATCCAGGCCACGCCTCTCACTTAATGTTGACTTTTACATTAATGCGGCCCTGCCTGGTCCCAGGCATTGGTGAGAGCGTACAGGTGAAGAGGTACCCCTGTGCGCAGGGTGAGTAAGCCCCGCCCACACACGCTCTGAAGGGACGGCATGCTCAGTATGCTATTGCTTCAGAGCGCAGTGCTCATGCGCCAGTGATGTGACCAGAAAAAGTGAATATCTCCTAAATGGTGCATGTTTAGGAGATGTTCCATGTACCTACAGGTAATTTTTATTATAAGCCACCAAGAAGTGTTTACTACCGCCACTGTGGGCTCTGGGGATAGTGATGCATGAAAAAGTCAAGAAATCATCCAAAATACGTCAGCCCTGAATGTGCGTACTAAGGGACATGTCCACCATATGTGGAGATGGATGCCTGGCTCCCCAAAACCCCTGAAACAAGCAGGCAAAGAAGTAGGAACAAACTTATTAATGTGTGAAGGGACCAGCAAGAGGACCTTCAATAAACTTTTCTAAAGCTGCTAAGTTCTGCAAGCAGTATCTGGATAGAATAAATTACCTAGTTCTGATGGGATTCCATTGATGATGAAATTTTCCATGTGGAGCTGTTTATTGTACACTGAGGGCACAGTCACACTATAGGGGTTAAAGCAAAGCATTACCTTGCATTCAAACCATTCATTTTAATTAGTCTGGAAGCACACCAAAATGCGAGGAAAAACAGATATGACCCTTCTTGTTAATGGAGCATTGTGGTGTGCTGCAATGTGGGTGTGTTGCCCACTACAGTAGTATTATGTTGGGGTGCCATTTAAAAGAATGGCACTACAAAACAGATTGTGCATTACCTACTTCAGGTCCATGGAGGCACCTGTACTCTGAGTCACGTGTGTATAGATATATATATATATATATACATATATATATATATATATATACACACAGTACGTGAGCTCGCTCTTCTGGGAATGGGGCACGCATCGCTCCCGCTTTGATAACTCACAGCGGGAGCCCAGCGGCTCTCAGAGTTTAAAAAACCATAGGCTAGCACACGGTTAACCCTTTGATCGCCCCTGATGTTAACCCCTTCCCAGCCAGTGTCATTAAAGCAGATCTTTAGTCATTTTTTCAACTTTCCATCTATTAAATCTTCCGCCCTTGTTGTTTCTACTTTTGGATAGTAAAACATTTTTTTCTGCCAGTAAATACCTTATACAGCCCACTTCCTGTCTCTTTTCTGGTAAAAAGACTTGGAAATATTCATTAATCAGGATGGCTCCACGGCTTATCCTTGTTTTGGAAACCCTCAGCGGGAAATACCCTTTTGCATGCGACAAGCTCCTATCCAGCCCCACTGACAAAAAGTATACCGTATAGCCAGTACCTACGCATACGAAGGAACTGCATCAATGAGACTTTGGTAAAGCAGCTCGAGAATTATACTCTAGACTGCGGGACAGGGGATACAGACATAGTTGCCTCAAAAAAGCCTATAATAAAACCAAAAAACATGAGCGAAGTTCCTTAATCTACTCCACCAAGCATAAAAGCGATGGCAAGCAATCTGTCAGAATAATTACACCTTACTGCAATGAGCAAGAGCTAGGTGTTTTTTTTTTTTAGCAATGTCCTTAGCAACAGCCTAAGGCCCCTTTCACACTGGGGCGGGAGGTGAGTCGCGGTTAAAGCGCCGCCATTTTTATCGACACTTTACCACCAATTTTGCAGCGTTATTCGGCTGAGAATGAGCTAAAAACCACCGCAAAGCGCCTTTGCAGAGGCGCATTGCTGGCGGTATAGCCGCGGTGTCCCATTGGGCAGGAGCAGTGGAGGAGCGGTATACACACCGTCCTGCTAGCGCACCGCTCCAGTGTGAAAGCCCTCGGGGTTTTCACACTGGAGACACAGCAGCAGCTGTTTAGGGTAGGTTTGCAGGCACTTTTTTTAGCGCAATAGCGCCTGCAAACCGCTCTAGTGTGAAAGGGTTCTAAGAGTTTTCTAGTCAGGCTTCATGAGGTATGTACAGTAAATGGCCTACACCTATAGCAAGGGCTTTAGTCAACTTTAGTCAGAGCTGCACAGCTTGGCCCAGATTCAGGTAGATCCGCGCAATATTTGCGTGGGCAAAGGGCAACGATTTTTGCTCTGCGCCCACGCAAATATTTCGATTTGCCCGCGATTCACGGAGCAGTAGCTCCGTAAATTGCGCGGGCGCTATGCTAATTTGCCCTGCGTAAGGGCGCCTAATGTAAATGATCCCGCCTAATCATTTAAATTAGGCGCGCTCCCGCGCCGAGCGAACAGCGCATGCTCCGTCGGGAAACTTTCCCAACGTGCATTGCGGCAAATGACGTCGCAAGGACGTCATTTGCTTCTAAGTGAACGTGAATGGCGTCCAGCGCCATTCACGAATCACTTACGTAAACGACGTGAAATTTAAATTTCACGAGCGGGAAGCGCAGCTATACTTTAGCATTGGCTGCGCCTACTATGAGTAGGAGCAGCCTTACGCTAAAGTCGCCGTACGGAAACTCCGTACCTTGCGTGCGCAGGGCCCGCGCAACTTTTGTGAATCGGTGGTAGTATGCAATTTGCATACTATACGCCGATCACAATGGCCGTGCCCCCTAGCGGCCAACGCAAGAATGCAGCCTGAGATATGAAGTCATAAGGAGGCTTATGTCTGTCATATCCTAGGCTGCAGTCCGCGTAGCGATGTTCCTGAATCAGGGGCATTCGCTACGCGGGAGCAAAACAGCTATTGCGCTGCGCAACCTATGGTTGCGCGGGCGCAATAGCCTCTTGAATTTGGGCCCTTGTTTTTACCTACAGACGGTCCCTTATCGGCATAGGCGGGTTTTTGGATAAGGAGAACCATGTCTTTATTGGTGTAAGCACTACATGAGCAGCAGGGCCCCAGACTATGCTTTGGTGGGAAGGTAAATGGGTAGTTATATGTGTTTGGTCTGCTTTGTGATGTCCATAAATTAAACTTTATTACTGGTTCTCTTTACAACATTTCTCTCACAGATAAGAACACTTGCGCGCCCCCGTTATCTTTGCCATTGTAGGGTCGCGCAAGCCACACCCCCTCCCAGTTATTTCCCCGCCCACGATCTCCCTGTTTTTTTAGCACCAAGTGTGGAGAACGCGCAAACCACGCCCCTTCACAGCGAATCCCCGCCCACAGCCTCCCAGCTCGCGGCACTGGTAAGGGGACGCGCAGACCACGCCCCTCCGCGGTGATATCTCCACCCCACGGTGTCCCCGTTTCTCTCAGGAGGATGACGTATTCCTGTCACCTAATGGGGTGACAACGGCAGCGTCGCCAACTCTCCCTCACGGACAGTTCTAGCTGCCCCGGGGTAGCTGAGGAAGCCTTTCTAAAATGCGGTAAAGGCGAAGTAAAACCGGGACAGGAAAGAGACAGCGAGAGAGAGGGAGGGAGGCCGTGCACGCACGCGCGCGCCTCGTGTGCTTTCGCCTATCGTGCCCGCGCACGTCGGCGCGTCAAGTGTGTCGGAGAGTCCCCTGGACTGGGGAGAGGAGGAGGTTTCGGGAGCCATGGCGACCAACATAGAGCAGATCTTCCGCTCCTTCGTGGTGAATAAATTCAAGGAGATCCAGGAGGAGGGAAAGCTTACCAGGTGAGCTGGAGGACTGCGTGGTGGCGATGGAGGAGTGCAGTGGAGGGTACGCTACACCGAGGCATGGCTGCGGCCTACCCGGGGTTCTCGGGTTGCTGTGTGGCCTGCAGGGGGATAGGCAGGCCTCGTTGGGAGGCGGGGATGTCGGTCGGACTTGGTCCCGGCCTACCTCCCCCTGGGCTCATGTGGTTTGTTTGTTTATTTATAGAAATCTAACAATAAAGGTGTAAACCTCATAGAGAGAGCGTTCTCTGCAGGCTCAGGGAGGAAGTGCACAACCACAATATTCCATGGTGACCCGACCTCCTCATATCTATGTCATGGTTACTACATCCTGCCTTGTGTCACCCCCCAGGATCATGTTTTATTTACAATTTTATCCCCTGTTCACACCCATGCGTTTTTGATGTGAGACGTGACTCCGCTGCAAAGCACGACTGCGCTAAACATGAAGAATCTCGTCATTTCCATTATTGGGGGTTTCTTTACACTGGGGGGGGGGGCGTACAACTCTGCAGGGGAGCCACAGTTTTACCGCTGCCCCTTAACGACCGCGCCACAGATTGGAGGGTGGCATCGTATAACGTGAATCGGCAGTAAACTGTGTTCAGGGTTAAAGCGGAGGTTCACACCAAAAGTGAACTTCCGCTTTTTTGACCCCCCCCCCCGGTGTCACATTTGGCACCGTTCAGTGGGGAGGGGGGTGCAGATACCTGTCTAAGACAGGTATTTGCACCACTTCCTGGCTGACTCTTGCGCGATTCCGGCCCCCCTACGTCAACCCCCCCCCCCCGCTGTCTTCTGGGAAACACTGTTCCCAGGAGAGAGCGGGGACCAGTGACGGCGCGCCGCGAAACTCGCACATATTAAGTTGGGAACCGGGCAGTGAAGCCGCAAGGCTTCACTTCCTGATTCCCTTACTCAGGACGGCGGCGGAAGCAGCCGATGACCGAGCGATTGCTCAGCCCCGTCTGCTGACATCGCGGGCGCGCTGGACAGGTAAGTGTCCATTTTTTTAAAAGTCAACAGCTGCAGTATTTGTAGCTGCTGGCTTTAAAAAAAAAAAAAATCGGCGGGAACCTCCGCTTTAAGAACCAATCACAGCAGCTCTTTACTATGTGACCAGCTGTGTCCAAGCACGGTGTAAACAGGATTTGTCGGTTATCAGTAATCCTCTTCCCGCGTGATGAGAGCCGATAAGTACCGATCCACACAGAGGACATCTACACTGCTAATCGGGGCAGCCTATCGGGAACCCATCAGTGCCTACCATTGTTGCCCACCAGTGTTGCCTGTCAGTGGGGCCTAACAGTCTGCTCATCAGTTCCCATCGGTGCTTTAAAGAAGCACTAGTTAAAGGGGATGTAAACACATATACACACACACACACCTACCTTGCATTTCTATTTTAAACTGACTGGGTTTTTGTTTTTCGCATCTGGTGACGCATCTGCCCACCATTCATAAATTTGTGGTGCAGGCTTTTAAGGGTCAAAGCAGGCGGGAAGTAGATGTCATACGGCACCTCACCACCTGTTAAATACCAACCAAGGATGACTTTACAAAGGGTTAACACTGGTCTAAATGAGCCCGTATTCACTTGTCATGTGAGGCTCAAAATAGTGCATAAGCGTCTTTATGGCAGAAGTGTGGATTTTTGGCCCCATAGACTTAATGGGAGCGTCTAAAAAAATGTCTGATGTCAAAAGTTAGTTTCTTCTCTGCAAATTTTGTGTACAAACGTGCCTCCAAGTCAACTGTCAACATGCTAAACCCCAAAACAAAAATGTATTATTTTGCAGTTTACTAATCCTTAAAATGATTGTAAGGCCCCTTTCACATTTGTGCGACTTGAGACTGCAAAGTCGCATGACCAGTCGTACCCCATTTTTTTTCCAATGAGTACCATCCATATCTGTGTGACTTCAAGTCGCACTGACTTCAAAGTAGTCCCTGTACTACTTTGGTCTGATTTTGATGTAAGTTGAGTTCTATAGACAAAGTTTACACAGACATTCCCTGAAATCGCGGGACTTTCAAGTCGCGGCATTGTGAAAGGGGCTTTGAGGTTTGTTTTTTTGTAAAATAATGTTACCCTTGCCTACTCTGTGCACGGGTTTTGCACAGAGCGGCCCTGATCTTCCTTTTTTGGGGTGTCCCGGTGGCACTCCTGGCTCCTCTTCACCGGGTACCCCTATGGCGAGACTTTCCATGGAGGCACCCGCGTGGGCACTCTTCTAAATCCTGCTTTTGTGTCCATTGACGCAGACTGCAGGACTCGGCCCCGCCCCCGTCTCACTGTATTTGTTTGACAGCAGAGGGAGCCAATTGCCCCGCTACTATTAATATTTCCAATAAGGACTTGAGACAGCGGCTTGGGCTAAGAAAAGGGGGCCTCTGTGGGGGGTAAGCTCAGCTGCAGCGCAGAAGGTGTTTTACCTTAAAGGGGTTGTAAAGATTCCCCCCCCCCCCCTAAATAGCTTCCTTTACATTAGTGCAGTCCTCCTTCACTTACCTCATCCTTCAATTTTGCTTTTAAATGTCCTTATTTCTTCTGAGAAATCCTCACTTCCTGTTCTTCTGTCTGTCACTACACACATTAATGCAAGGCTCTCTCCCTGGTGTGGAGAAAGCCTCTTGAGGGGGCGAGCAGGAGTGTCAGGATGCCCACTGACACACAGCTCCTTTCTCTATCTGCAAAGTAGATAGTGTCCTGACCGTCCTGCTCGCCCCCTCCCCTCTCAAGAGGCTTTCTCCACACCAGGGAGAAAGCCTTACATTACTGTGTGGAGTTAAAGACAGAAGAACAGGAAGTGAGGATTTCTCAGAAGAAATAAGGACATTTTAAAAGCAAAATTGAAGGATGAGGCAAGTGAAGGAGGACTGCACTAAGGTAAACTATTTAGGAAAAAAAATATTACCTTTACAACCCCTTTAATGCACAGAATGCATTAAGGTGAAAAACCTTGAGGGTTTACAACTTTTAAGGCCTCATGCACACGGCATGTTTACAAACTCTACTAGACTCCTTTCCTCCTCGCAGCAGCGTTTTGGCAGAAAAAATGCTTGACGCCTGTAACACATTTAGGTGCGTCAATCGCCTGGGCCTTAATTTCATTAGCCAGAACATTATTTAAATAATAATACTTGAATAATTAATGCTCAAGTGCTAAACGTGCCTAGTGTTAACAAAGGTGATTCGTTTTGTCAGTTAATTTTTCTGCTAAAATGCTGCTGCGCCTGATTGCACTGATAGTGTCTACCTCCTCTAAACTCCTATATGTGCATGGACACACAGGCTAACATGAAGGGGCATTTAGAGGCCGGGAAAAATACCAAACTCCCTTAGGAGCAGCAGAAAAAACATCCAGTGTGCAATAGGTCAAAATGTGGTGGAATTTTTTTATTTTTTATTTTTTTCAGGCTTTTTTTTTTTATTCTTACCTGGTAATCCTGCCAGTTACGGTTTGATGTTGATTTACTTATCTTTAGGGCAATTTCGAATATACTGTGCACTTCAAGTGTATTTGCTGTAGATCTGAAGGGAAGCTCTGCTGATTTCTGCCGTCCAAGTAAAAATGCACAGTATGTCTTTTAATAACTCGACCCCATTGCCTCTTTGGTGTAGCAATATTCACTTACTTGGGTTGATTTACTTAAAGTGGTTGTTAAGGCAGAAGGTTTTTTCTCTTCATGCATTCTATGCATGAAGAGAAAAAAAAAAACGTTTGTGTGCAGCAGTCCCCCACAGCCCCCTTAATATTTAACTGAGCCCCATCCCGATCCAGCGATGTTACATGAGAGACTCTGCTGTCCAGACTCTCCCTCATCATTGGCTGAGCGAAGCGACATTGGCTCCTGCTGTCAGTCAGTAAGCCAGGAGTATATAATGACTTTTTCTAATTCTAAAGAAATGCTTAAATAACGCATTACAATTTAACTAAACCTATTCGATGTTAATTGACTAAAATGGCATTTTAGTCAAAAGACTAAAACTAAATTTGATGTCAAAATTAACACTGCTGAAGAGGGTTCATCCTGCGCCCACCACCACATTAATGACTTACTGTATTTATCGGCGTATAACACGCACCTTAACTTAAGAGGGAAATTTCAGGAAAAAACTTTACACAGCCCCCTGGCATAATATACCCCTGTACAACATCACAGCCCCCTTTTATTATAAAGACCCCCCCCCCCCGCGCAATCCCAGCGCTGGGACAGGGACAGCGCTGCCAGCATACTCTAAAGTTGAGAAAACTTCACACTATCAGCCCCTTCTCATACACCGCTCCCCCTGTGTCACTCTCATTGTAAAGCAAAGTTCTAAAAATATCTAAATTAACGCCGTTCTCTCTCGTAGACCTGGTCTTGTGACTGCTCTCCTTCCTTGACGGTCACATGACCGCTCTCCTCCTCCAATCAAATGCTACACACGAGGAGGAGGAGGCGGATCGGGAGGAGGAGAGCAGCCACAGCGAGCGGCGTTAATTAAGGTATGCGGAGGCTTAGATTTACATTGAGAGTTAACACAGGAGGAGCGGTATATGACACAGGACTGGCAGTAATGTTTTCTGAACTTCAAAGTTTACTGCCAGTGCTGTCCCATGGCCAGGAGAGGCGGGGCGGCCGGCCCAATACCCCGTCCCCTGTTGGTTGGTTTACCCTATATTTTCAGGGTAAAAAAGTATGTTATACGCCGATATATACAGTATTTAGGGCCGACTGTGTGCAAATCAGCGGCAGTTACGTAGAATGTATGTTAATAAGGACATAAACACTTGTGTCTGAGTTGAAATGCAGTACGGACCACTTTTTACTCTGCCAGCAAGATCCTGTATAAATAGTGTATGTAATAAATAGTGTATAAATAGTGTGTGTGTGTGTATAAGGCCCACAACAGTGATTGTGAAGTCTCGTTCAAACAATAACAAACATGCTTGTTATACTTGCCACTTCTGTGCAGTTGGTTTTGCACAGAGCAGCCCGGATCCTCCTCTTCTTGGGCCCCTCTTTGCTGCTGTCATGTACCTGATGGGTGAGCCTGACGTGCAGTGGGAAGGCCTTGCTTACAACCCCAGTTCAAGGGCCACCAATGTTGCAACAGTGGCCGCAAGAGCCTAGCGGTGTATGGGGGCCTGGATCGTCTTCCATGCAGTGGATGTGTCACCAGGGTAGACCGGCAGGTGTAGTCAGTTCAGCTGATGCAGACGGCAACAGAAAGCATGTATGTGCATGACTGAGGAGACAATGGAAGCATAGTCAGACAAGCGGCTTTGGTAACATAAACGACAGGCAGAAAATGGTGAGGATGCAGGCAAGGTTCTGCAACAGGATGTCAGGCAGTAGAGCGGTATTTGTAGTCAATAAGGCAAGCCGGGGTCAGGATAACAGAAAGCAAACCTAGTCCCAGCAAGCTGGGTCAAATACAGGCATCGGATCAGGAACAGGATTTCACAGGTACCAGCTGCAGATCAGACAGCAAAGAGTCTGTGCGGCTGAGGTGTTTAAGGCAGTGATTGACACCAATTACTGAAGTTACTCTGTCCTATTTGTTAACCCTTAGGTGACCCCTGCATCGGGTGGCAAATCCATGACAGATGCTCCTGGCCCCTCCCTATTAAGTGCCCCCACAGTCAGCAGCTTCCTATAAGGGCACTAGAGCCGAGTCACAGCCCCGTGTGTCCTTTCCATTACGGAGCCCTGACCCCTCTCTCTCCCCTGATTGGCTGACTGAGTTTGACAGCCGCGGGAGCCAACGGCGCTGCTGCTGTGTCTTTGCCAATTGGGAGGAGTGTCCCAGACAGCTTGGACATTTGTAAACATCGCTGGAGAGAGATGGGGCTGGGGAGGCTGCTACACAAGTTTTTTTTTTTTTTTTTTTTATGTATATTGCTTTAAGATAAAAAAATAAAAAAAAACTGCTTTTACAACTCCTTTAACCACTTGCGGACTGCCCGCTGTCATTATGCGCCGGCTGTTTGAAGGAGACTACCATTGTTATGGCAGAAGATGGCTATAGTATCCTCTTCTTTAGCGGCCGGGCCGCTTTCAGATAAAAAATGGAGATCACTTTTATAATGCTTACGGGAGCGGCTGAGATAATCATGTCCTCTCCCCTGTTTGGCTGGCTGCCGAGTGAGGGGAAGATGGCCCCTACACGGCTCCATAGCATTGACTGGCGGAAGCAACGTCAAACGTCACTTCCGTCCAATGCTCTTAAGCCTAGGTTCACACTGCTGCGAATTCAAAATCGCGGTAAAATGCGCGGTTTTACCGCGATTTCGCGGCCGCGATTTGCCACGATTTCGGCCGCAATTTAATGTAAATCGCGGCCCGAAATCGCAAAAAGTAGTACAGGAACTACTTTTTGAAATCGCAGATGCGGCGTCGCACTGATTAGGACAGTGCCATTGCCGACAATTGCCGCCGATTTGAGATGCGATTTGACATGTCAAATCGCATCTCAAATCGTTCCAAATCGTACCCAGTGTGAACCAGGGCTCAAGGAGAATTTTTTTATTGTATTTTAGTGTACATATGAAATTTGAGGTCTTTGACCTTAGATCTCATGTTTAAGAGGTCCTGTCATGCCTTTTTTCTATTACAAGGAATGTTTACATTCCTGGTAATAGGAATAAAAGTGACCCAAATTATTTTTTTAAAGGTCGGTGTCCAAATAAAATAAAAATAAATAAGTAAAATAAATAAGAAAAACATTTTTTTTAAAGCGCCCCGTCCCAGCGAGCTCACGTGCAGAAGCAAACTCATATGTAAAGTAGCGCCCGCATATGAAAATAGTGTAAAAACCACACATGTGAGAGATCGCCATGATCGTTGGGGTGAGAGCAATAATTCTAGCCCTAGACATTCTCTAACTCAAAATTGGTAACCTGTAGACATTTTTAAATATCGCCTATGGAGATTAAGGGTAAAAGTTTGTTGCCATTCCATGAGCAGACACATTTGAAGCGTGACATGTTGGGTATCAATTCACTTTGAGAAAGTCACGTGTCTAGTGACGCAACGTGTCGGGAGGAGCCAGTGACGTCATCCACAGTGCTTGATTGTGCTGGATGTGGAGTGAGGAGGATCCTGCTGTATGCAACTGACCGCTCTATACTGGTATGACTTATGGACTATGTGGCTCCATGCACACTGAAGCTAAAAAAAGCTATTAAAAAAACGTCAGTAGCTTTGCAGGGAGCCATTCAGCGTTTTATAGCGTTTTTGCAAAAGCTTTAATCAGTGTTTTTCAGTGTATCTTTTTCAATGGATAAAAAAAAACGTTTTTGAGCGTTTTGCGTTTTTTCCCGCTGAAAAACTGAACTTTGAACGCAAATTTTGGGCGTTCAGAAAAAATCCAATAAACTCCAAAGCTCATTAACACTAAAAAACGCCCAGGTGTGCATGGGCACATAGGCTAACATAGAGTTCAGTTCATGGGCTTTAAAAAAAAAAAAAAGCCAAAACGCCAATAAACTGCAGTTTATCAGCTTCAGTGTGCATGGAGCCTGTAAGTGTAACTATTCAAACCCGTATTTCATTTATCTTCAGTCTAATATATCTGTGCAATGATGATGTATTTTAATTTCCTTTGAGAATCGCTGCATATGGAATATCGCAGCTTGAATCATCCACCGCATATGAAGATCACCAGAGACTTTCATGTTATAATCTGGATATTGTTCCTTGAATCAAATATAATCAAGATAGGTGTGAGGTGTCTGTTTTTCTAATTGTGGCACTAATTTAAACTTTAAGGCTGGGTTCACACTTGTCCGACAAACGGTCCTACATTGGGAGCCTCATGTAGCATGACGTGTGAAAATCAATGTTTCCCTATGAGAGCCGTCTTAACTGGTCCTACACAAGTCGGTCCGACTTTGAAAATGCTCCCTGTACTACTTTTGGTCCTACATTGATCCTACTTCAGCCCATTGAATATCATTGAAGTCGGACCAAAGTAGTATCCTGTTCATGAAAGTAGGATGGATGTAGGACCAATGTAGGATAAATGTAGGACCGATGTAGCAGAGCAAAGTAGGATGAAAGTAGTGTAATAGTGTGAACCCAGCCTAAAACTTTAAGGCTCCATGCACACTGAAGCTGATGAACTGCAGTTTATTGGCGTTTTGGGCTTTTTTTTTATAAAGCCTATAAACTGAACTCTGTTAGCCTATGTGCCCATGCAAACATGGGCGTTTTTTTAGGCTCCATGCACACTGAAGCTGATAAAAGCTATAAAAAAAACGCCAGTAGCTTTGCAAGGAGCCTTTCAACGTTTTTTAGCGTTTTTGCAATAGCTTTAATCAGCGCTTTTCAGTGTAGCTTTTTTTTTTTTCAATGGATTAAAAAACGCTGGCACTTTGAACGCAAATTTTGGGCGTTCAGAAAAAAGCCAATAAACACCAAAGCTCATTAACACTAAAAAAAAAACGCCCAGGTGTGCATGGGCACATAGGCTAACCTAGAGTTCAGTTTATGGGCTTTAAAAAAAAAAAAAGCCAAAACGCAAATAAACTGCAGTTTATCAGCTTCTGTGTGCATGGAGCCTTATGCCGCGTACACACCATCACTTTATGTGATGAAAAAAAATGACGTTTTTAAAAACGTCACTTTAATTGACTGTGTGTGGGGGAAAACGTCGTTTTATGTCTTCTAAAAAACGACCAAAAAAAATTGAAGCATGCTTCAATTTTATGTGTCGTTTTTCAAAACGTCAACTTTTACTTCACAGAAATTGACCGTGTGTAGCAAAAACGTCGTTTAAAACGACGTTTTTTTCACCCGCGCATGCCCAGAAGCTACTTATGAAGCAAGCTTCAATGGAAAAACGTGGTGAACGTAACCTCACTTTGCAAGAACATTGTGAGAAAAACGATGGTGTGTAGGCAACTTCGTCTTTGAAAATTGAAGTTTCAAAAACGTCATTTTTTACTTCACAGAAAATGACGTTTTTTTTCATCACATAAAGTGATGGTGTGTACGGGGCATTAGTGTTAATGAGCTTTGGAGTTTATTGGTTTTTTTCTGAACGCCTGAAATTTGCGTTCAAAGTGCCGTTTTTCGGCAGGAAAAAACGCTCAAGCGCCAGCGTTTTTTAGCGTTTTTTTTTTTTATCCATTGAAAAAAATAGAAAATAAAAGCTAAAAAGCGCTATTGCAAAAACGCTAAAAAACGTTGAAAGACTCCCTGCACAGCTGAAGAAAAGTATACCGCTCTAAAAACTATCAATCCCCATTGCTTCCGTCCCAACAAACCAAGAGGGTGCTGGCTGTGCTCAATTACCATGAGATGAACGAAAAATCCTGGATCGCCGCACTCCTCAAAAAACGATGTCTATTATTCAAAACATGAAAAAACAACAAAAACTCCCTGCAAAGCTACTGGCGTTTTTTTTAGCTTCAGTGTGCATGGAGCCTGATATATTTTCACAATATAAAAATTAAATTGGTCTAATTTTACTGTTATCTTTTTAATTTAAAAAAGTGTATTTTTCCCCCCAAAAAAGTGCGCTTGGAAGGCTGCTGCGCAAATACGGTGTGACAAAGTATTGCAACAACTGCCATTTTGTTCTCTAGGATGTTAGAAAAAATATATGTTTGGGGGTTCCAAGTTAGTTTGTAGCAAAAGTCTGAAATATAGGCCCGGTCCTTATAGGGCTTGTAAAGGTAAAAAAAACTTTTCCTAAATAGCTTCCTTTACCTTAGTGCAGTCCTCCTTCACTTACCTCATCCTTCCATTTTGCTTTTAAATGTCCTTATTTCTTCTGAGAAATCCTCACTTCCTGTTCTTCTGTCTGTAACTCCACACAGTAATGCAAGGCTTTCTCCCTGGTGTGGATAAAGCCTCTTGAGGGGGGAGGGGGCGAGCAGGAGAGTCAGGACACTCTCTACTTTGCAGATAAAGAAGCTGTGTGTTAGTGGGCTTCCTGACACTCCTGCTCGCCCCCCCCCCCCCTCAAGAGGCTTTCTCCACACCAGGGAGAAAGCCTGGCATTACTGTGTGTTACAGACAGAAGAACAGGAAGTGAGGATTTCTCAGAAGAAATAAGGACATTTAAAAGCAAAATGGATGAGGTAAGTGAAGGAGGACTGCACTAAGGTAAAGGAAGCTATTTAGGGAAACATTTTTTTACCTTTACAACCCCTTTAAGTGGTTAAAGTTTTTTTTATTCCTTTTTTTTTTTTTTATTCCTCATACACACTTTACATTTTTACAGCTGCCGTTTTCTGGCTTCAGGATTTTATTCTGCAGCCAGTAAACTTCCCTGTATGTTATCCTATGTGTCCCAACTGTCCATGCGCACACAGGCTTTTATGAGCAGTTTTTGGCAGAGGCCCTTTCTGGCAGGAAACCTATCCCCCCCCCCCCCCCCCCCCCCCCGGAACTAGTGGGTTTGAGGAGGAGTTTTTTCAGCTGTAAAAAATGTGGCTATTCTGCGTTTTAAGAGCGTTTTCTCGGCCCTAAGCTTTTGTGGGAGTATAGTTTTGATGAAGAATGCAAACTTCTAAAAACGCTAATGCCAAAACGCTGCAAAATTCTAATTTTTAACGCAGCATTCTACAGCTAAAGCTACTGCACTTTTTATAACGTCCAGTGTGCATGAGGCTTTAATCTGCATGTTTTTAAAGTTGTGCATTGTTTTTTTGCGTGCTTCTTAATGTGTTTACACCCCTCCACAGTACTGCACATGGTATAGCTTGCTTCACATACAGCATCCTTCAGTGTTGTAGAAACTACAGTATGCAGGATTATTAAAGTGGTTGTAAACCCCCGAATTATTTTATTAAATCTGAAAGACAAAGGCATAATGAGCTAGTATGACTAGCATACTAGCTCATTATGAATTGCTTACCTTAGATCGAAGCCCCCACAGTGGTCATCATCCCCCCTCCAGCGGCGACATCTCTCCCAGAGATTACATTCCCGGGTATCGCCCCTCCGGCGCTCTGATTGGCGGGATCGGCGATGACTTCACTTAGCGCATGCACGTGGGAGCCTCTTTTCACGGCATGACCCTGGCTTGAAACGGCACAGAGTGCCCTTTCCACATGGCGCATGCCCAGAAGGCGGCCGGTCTCGGAGATATTGCAAGCACCTACAGGTAAGCTTTAATCTAGGCTTACCCGTAGGTGTAACTTCCCCCGAAGGGGTTTACAACCACTTCAATATTTAAAAACGACATGTGTTGGTGAAAAGCCATCATTGCCTAAATATAATTCATGGAGGCTTGTCTAGCCCACTGAGAATCAGAAAACATGAAGTTTAATTTTCTTGATTCCCTGATCCTCCATGGACCAGAGAGATCTTCATAGACATAATTCAGTTAAGATATATGATTTTCTGATTCTCCTTTTTGAATAAATGCAGAAATGTAAAAACTGTGTTGAGTGAACACATGAATTGCTTGTTCAGATGGGAAATCTGGGGTGGCTGCTGCAGGACATTCACACAAGTGTGTTAGAACAGCTGCAGCCAGCAGACTGTACAAACCAATGACAGGTGCCACTGCTGTTCTCATGTAACTGCTTATCTCTGGGGTTTCCATGCGATTAGCATTTCTGACTGGCCCTGGATGTAAACAGTTTTCACTCAGCTACCTGTTTTTTTGGGTAAACACTGACTGCACCAAATTGGCTATTTTTTTTATGCACTAATTTCATAATTGCTGCTACTTCCGGAGTTAGCATTTAGCTGCGTCTGAATATATTTGTTTTTCTGCTTCAGAATTCTCGTCTAAATGAACCCTATAGTAATCCCTTACCAAATAACATAACATAAGTAGTTTAAAGTGGTTCTAAAGGCTGAAGGTTTTTTACCTTTATGCTTGAAGGTAAAAAACTTGTGTGCAGTGCGGCCCCTCTGATCTGGCTATGTTCACGATAGTTGTTATCCAGGCCTCGACAAAATCCGGGCGCCAGGTCGCAATCGCGAAAAGAATTTGTGACCTGGCGCCTGGGCAAGCTTCAGGCTGCGAAGCCGCGGCCTCAATTACCGGCTAGCACGGGGCGCAATCGCGGCGGGCCCGCGCCCGCCGGTAATTGAGGCCGCGGCTTTGCGGCCTTCACAGAAGGAAGCTGAGGCCTGCAGAAGGAAACTAGGAGTGGCCATCTTGTGGTGGCCGTTGGCATTACAGGTTACATTACGTTACAAGTAGCAAAAAACAGCAGTTCTAATGTGTTTTCACTGCCATCTCCTTCCCTCTAATTAGAACCCCAAACATTATATATGTGTGTGTGTGTGTGTGTGTGTGTGTGTGTGTGTGTGTGTGTGTGTGTGTGTGTGTGTGTGTGTGTGTGTGTGTGTGTGTGTGTATTTTTTATTTTATTTATTCTAACACCCTAGAGATTAAAATGGCGGAAAAATACACCTTTTTTAATAAAAAAAAAATAAGACAACTGTAGAGTTGGCCTAATTTTTTTTTTGTTTTTTAATTGTGAAATATAATGTTACGCCAAGTAAATTGATACCCAACATGTCACACTTAAAAATTGCGTCCGCTCGTGGAATGGCGACAAACTTTTACCCTTTAAAATCTCCATAGGCGACGTTTAAAAAATTCTACAGGTTGCATGTTTTGAGTTAGAGGAGGTCTAGAGCTAGAATTATTGCTCTTGCTCTACCAATCGCAGTGATACCTCACATGTGTGGTTTGAATACCGTTTACATATGCGGGCGATACTCACGTATGCGTCTGCGCGCGAGCTTGGTAGGACGGGGTGGGTTTTTTGGCTCCTTACTTTTTTAGCTGGCTCCTAGATTCCAAGCAAATATGTCAAACCCTGCTGTAAACTGTAGTGAGGGGGCGCTAGTGGTAAATTGATGTGAACACAATTATAACAACAATATCATAACTACTAATCAATTTCATATACAATTGTAAAATGCAACGTGCTCAATATTGATGTGAATTTTTCTTAATATTCACGATGGCCTTGGCTGGATGGGGACGCTCCTTCATTGGCTGAGACAGCATCCGGAGCCCATTGGCTCCTACTACTGTCAATCACAGTAAGCCAATGAGGGGGCAGAGCCCAGCCGCAGCTTCGTGTGTCTTATGGACGCGTAGAGCAGTGGCTCGGGAGCAAGTGCTTAGCGGTGACCCCAGGGTAAGCAGCTTTCTCTGGGGGCACTGCTTGAGGGGCAGGAGCTAGGAAAAAACAAAAATTTAGTATTACCTTACGATGACCCTTTCCCTTCAGGATCAATTTTCCCCAGTAGGTGACCTATACAAGAATTATGAACATGCCTAAAGTGGAATCTCACTTTCTCAATTAACTGACTATTTTTAATATTTATGGTTTGTAGCCTAGGCAAACTAGGTCATACATCCCGGAAGTCTTCAGGAGAGGAGGAGATTTTTTAGCTAAGCACATTTTCCCTGCCTCCTTGCGTGAGCTAAAAGCAGATGGATTCCAGGAAGTAAATGCTACACGAATGTGACCTTTACTCAAGATGGCCACATTTGGAAATACTAGGGAGTTTTCAAAGTGATTTCTCAGTAAAATAAAGCATAGAGCCATGGCTGGATGGGGGAGTTTGCTTTGAATATGAAAAATTAATTAAAATAGCGTGTTTGGTTTATGATGCTCGGATGCGGTGTAGTTCGGCTTTAACAGTTCTGTGTATAGAAAAACCGACACATTTCTGTTTCCCGGCTGCAGTGAGTTGAATGTGACACTAAAGGTTCACTTTTTATGCAGTTAGTTTTGCATTGAGTGGCCCCGATTCTTCTGTTCTGGGGTCCCACGGCGGGCTCTCTTGGCTCCTCCCCTGCAATAGATAACCCCCTCTGAGAAACTCTCTCCCAAGGGGGTTACCTTGCGGGCACACTCCCGTGTCATACAATCGGCGTCCATAGCCGCAGAGTGTATGACTCGGCCCCGGCGCCCGCGTCGCTGGATTCGATTGACGGCAGCGGGAGCCAATGGCTGTGCTTCTATCAATCTATCCAATGAGAAGCTGTGGTGAGAGCGACGCGGGATCGCACCCACTGAAATTCTGGCTGAGGTAAGCAAAAAAAGTGGGGGGGGGGGGCATTAAAGTGAAAACAACATACAAAGGTTTACAACCCCTTTTAGGAGCCACCAGATGGAATGCACTGTCTGATTGGGGGGCAGGTATTCCACACGTGAAAATGTATACTTGCAGTTGCTTGGGTACGTGTGGCAGCTTGTCAATTCATGGGCTGTGAGTTTTTCATTGACTTTCTTTTACTAGTCACCTGTTGAATAAAGGTGACCCTGTAAAACACTGTATTCTTGAAGCGGAACTTTACCCTAAAGCAGGTATGTCCAAAGTCCGGCCCGGGGGCCAATTGCGGCCCCCGTTCCAGTTTAATGTGGCCCCCCTGGTGATATATACTGTATTTAATGGCACACTGTGAGTCACCGACCCGCAGGAAGTGGAACAGACCGGGACCGGAGAACGGGACGGCGATATCGGAACAACGGGGGATCGTAGGCAGGTAAGTGAAAGTTTATTTTGTATAGTTTTACAGCCCGGGCACAGCGGGGGTTAAAAGTTTTAGCTTGGAGAACTCCTTTAATGGTTCAAAGAATGTCAGCAAAATGGTCGGCCCTCATGCATGTTCACTTCATCAAATCTGGCCCTCTTTGAAAAAAGTTTGGACACCGGTGCCCTAAAGGGTAAGTTCTGCTTTATGTCCTCCTTCCCCTTCTATTCTTTTTGCTCTTATTTTGGGGGGTGCAGGGAGGTTACCTGGTTTTGACGGGAACCCGCTCCCTCCTCTGGTCAGATCGCTGTGGCAATCTACTGGAAATCCTCTTAACACCCCCATCCACAACCTTCTCAGATACGGATACGTCCCATTCATAAAGCACAATGCAGCAGTGTTTTTCCTCCCAAAAGGCTTAAGAATCGCTTTAACTGCCCCACCCCCCCTCCCCCTGTTTCACACAAATAGAGCTTTCTTTTGGTCGTATTTGATCACCTCTGTAGTTTATTTTTTGCGACATAAACAAAAAAGTGCATCAATTTTGAAAAAAAAATCATTACTTTTTGCTATAACAAATATCCCCCAAAAAATCGAGTCCGTGGGTCTTGCGGGCAAGGCCACCGAGCTAACAGCGGGCGCATGCCAGTGTGGTGGGATTTTCAAAGGAACCTACGGGTACGTTGCTTAGCCCACACAAGCCATTCTGCTGACCTATATGTTCATTAGGCGGTCGGCAATTGGTTAACATATAACCTAAAAAAACTTGAGTCATTCACTGTAGAGTCAAGAAATTCATATTACAGGTTTCATATTGTCCCATCAAGCTACTTTAAAGTGGAGGTTCACCCTAAAAACATGTATATAACATTACATTCTGCATACTTCCAACATTTACAGTATGCTGTTTATTTTTTGTTTTTTTTGCTGTACATACCGTATTATTGCTATTTGCCACCCGGCTTCCGGATACACACTCCCGCGGGAGTAGGCCTATGCAGAGGCGCAGTGTCATGTGGGACTTCGCCCAGATGATTGACGTCTTGAGAAAAACCCCTCGGCGGATAAGGCGCGTCACGAGTTTCCGAAAGTTGCTGAACTGCGAGTCGTGTCTATACGGCGTCTGCGCAGTCAGCTCTACACGGCTCCTAGCCGTGTATAGAGCCGATGTAATGTTATATACATGTTTTTAGGGTGAACCTCCGCTATAACTTTAGGAATGACTTTCATAGGGAGAAATATGTTGTAAGGAACAGAGGAGGGGTGGGGGGAGAATTGGGATGCGTGGGGAGTGGAAAGAGGTAAAAAAATAAGGAACCTTGTATATATTTCTAATCGCATCGTGTCGGCATAGGGATATATATTCTGTCAAAGCATCTTGCAGTTGGCAACAATAACAAAATCAATAAAAAATAGAAGGGGGGAAATAAAGGAAATCGAGAGAAGGGAAGAGAGAGAAAAGAAGGAAACTAACACATAGTCATTTTTGCTCTAACTTTTTTTTTTTTTCCCCGCACTTGTAAATATCTTCATATTTGGCAATAAAATTACTTGAACCCTAGATTAAAGTGCGATTACACAGCACAGTGCTGGTGCTGTGTAATCTGCCGCCCTCTAAACGAAAAAAACAAACAAAACAACTGAATCTGCCACTTCCTGTATGCCCTCTCTAAACAGACCACGATAAACAGGGCTGCTCTACCCTGTCAAAGTGCGTCCCTCCCTGTCTTTCTGTCGGCCCCTCTATTAGAGGCTGGTATAGCACACCGTGTAAGTTGTTTTAAAAAATGTAGTTGCAAATACTGAATTTCAGCTGTCTTGAGGCCGGTCACGTGACTCGTGGACGCTTTACAGCTGTGGATGGAGTCTGCAGAGGAGACAAACTGCCACGTGATCACCCCGTCTGACGTCAGAGGTAGGCCCCTCCCGCCGAAGACATCCATCAGAGCTGTAAAGCGTCCGCGAGTCATGTGACCAACCTTAAAGAGGTTGTAAAGGTAAATGTTTTTTCTTCTTCACCTTAATGCATCCTATGCTGGCGCTGCTGTCAATCACAGCCAATGGCGGGGCCGAGTGATGCAACCGGCGGCTATGCCTGCCGCTGTATCACGGGAGCGCGCCCGCAAGAGCTTTCCACCATGCGAGCTCACAAGCATGAAGGTGGAAAGTTCTTGTGGAGTGGGAGCCATGACAGCCGCTGAGGGACCCCCAGAAGACGTGGATCGGGGCCACTGTGTGCAAAATGAGCCACACAGTGGAGGCAAGTATAACATGTTTATTAAAAAAAATAATTAACTTTAGTGTCGCTTTAAGACAGCTGAAATTCAGTGTTTAGAACTTGATTTTAAAAACGACTTAGTGTGCTATGCCAGCCTCTAAATGCCCATCTGATCCTAAATTCCTAAATGTCAGTTATGTAGCAGCAGTATACAATGGGGCCTTAAAGGGTCACTAAAGGAATTTTTTTTTTTTTAGCAAAATAGCTTCCTTTACCTTACTGCAGTCCTGGTTTCATGTCCTCATTGTTCGTTTTTGCTCTGATGTTCATGTAATTCCTCTCTGTTCTGAACACTTCCTGGTTGACTGTTTCCTGATAACCACAGTACTGGGAGCTTTCTCTCTGTGGTCACTAATCAAGGAGCTGTGATTACTGTGTGTCTAAAACTCCTCAGCACCAATCCAGTTTCGTTTTGCAAAACCTTCACTGCCCTCTATTGGCTCTCTGGCTCTGTACATCATAGAACCAGGAAACAGCAAAAATGAAACTAAACTGTAGGTACATTATATGATTGTTTTTTTATCTATTTTTAATCATTTTTAAAAGGAATCAGTTTTATGTCTCTATACCCTGTAAACAGTCATTTCAGCAATTTTTTATTTTCTATTGGTGACCCTTTAAGTGCAGGATTAAACAAACAAACAAACAATCAAACCAGACATGATCTAAAAACATTAGGAGTTGTCCAACACTGAGATTTGTAAGTAACAATCAAAAGAGAAGGGTCAGCTGATCTTCACAAAGAAGAAACACATGGGCACACTGGACAAAGATGCACAAAAATCCACTTTTGAGGGCCAAAATGCAAAACCTTCATCTAACCACAGCAGGTGTGGTTGGTTGGTCATTATGCACACTAGCACCCTGCCCACAAATAATCTGGCCTCTCTTGGCAAAACAAACCGCACTAGTGCAGGTTTTTTTAAAAACATAGGTTGGAGTGCTAGCGCCCCTACACCCACCCACCCAGTACAGGACACGCCCACCAGTGTAATTTTGTCTCCATGTATGCCTCAAGTACTCGCACCTGTTGATCAAGAACACACTGTCCAAATGAAACAATGCATCAGCTATATAAACATATGTATCTGTGCAGTGTATAATGGAAAAGATCAACTGTCTTAAGTGTATGGCCATGATCAGCGATACAAAAAACGAAACTATTTTAAGTTGTAAAATGTTGGGCATGTGGCGGGTACAAAGCAGGAAATGTCAACTTTGAGGGCTGCTTCACACAAATTGTTAAAAAGCACATTTGTCATCATCCAACATTTTAAATATGGATGTGGGATCACACCATACTTAAAAATCCATATCTGACCAAAAAAACTGTTATAGGTTTGGTGTAAAACCCACATTCGCTTTATTTACAATGTCTTTTGTTTCCATTATGTGAAACCCATCAGAAATCTAATACCTTGTGAAAAAGAAGCTATAACACCACAACAGAGGAAGAACATTCAAACCTCTAACCAGATAATGGCATGTTTTGTATTCGAACCAGCAACCCTGGTGCTGCAAATCAGAAGTGCTAACCAGTTAGCCACTGTGCTGCCACATGCATGGAGCCTCCTTTTCTGTGGTGTTAAAGGGGTTGTAAAGGTTTGTTTTTTTATTTTCTAAATTGGTTAATTTAAAGAGGAGTTCCACCCAAATTTGGAACTTCCTCTTAACCCACTCCTCTCCCCCTTACATGCCACATTTGGCATGTAATTTTTTTTGGGGGGAGTGGGGGCTTCAGGAAGAGTGGGACTTCCTGTCCCACTTCCTCCTTCCTGTAGGCGACTAAGCTTAATCGCCTACAGGAAGGGGCTGCTGTAGGCGATCGCCTAGGACACGTCACAGGTCCTAGGCGATCTCCTGGCCAATTACACGGCGCCGGGCCGCGCCGCTTGCGCATGCGCAGTGCCGCTCGCGCATGCGCAGTGGGTGCCCGGCCGTGAAGCCGAAAGCTGTCACGGCCGGGTGCCCACACTGAGAATGAAGACGCCGGCCGGGGAGGGGGGGAGAGGAGCGGAGCCCCGGCCGGCGCGTCACTGGAGCAGGTAAGTGTCTGTTTATTAAAAGCCAGCAGCTACACTTTTTGTATCTGCCAACTTTTAATAAACATACAAATTGGCTGGAACTCCCCTTTAAGCTAGAGCATTTGTTGGTTCACTTACCTTTTTCCTTCGATTTCCCTTCTAAATGTTTTTTTTCTTTGTCTGAATTTCCCACTTCATGTTCCTCCTTAGTAAGCTTGCCCCCATCATCCGAGTTGTTCTGGCTGGGGGTTAGTCAGCAAAGGAAAAAATCATTTAGAAGGGAAATCGAAGGAAAAGGTAAGTGAACTAACAATGCACTAGCTTAAAGGAACCTATTTAGAAAATAAAAAAGGAACCTTTACAACCCCTTTAAACAGCCCTAAGTCCATGGGGTGCAAATAGTACTACACCTAAATACTATTTTTTTCTTTAGTCATTTACCTATAGGTGGTGGAAGTACATCATGCAGAAGTTATGTTTCTTGATTTATTCTGTGATATTTGTGTCTATTGGTGTGTGAGTGTAGAATAATGGTGTTACCCTCTGAATTTTGGGAATGGCATTTTCATTTGGATTAATGATGTTGGTACACATTTAATTGTTTGTGATAAATTATGATCATTTGGAAATACTAAACACACAAAATAGTTAATTTTTTATTTGCATTAGCAATAGTATTGTTTGTGTGGTTTGTGAAGAAAGCTTGTGGGAGTTTTGGTTTAGAGTTATGAGATGGAGAGCAACAAGTGCATTATCTATCCTCTACCTATCGGATGTCAAACAGCCAAGTCGCTGAGCATGCTCAGTGTATCCAGACCTATGGCTCAAATGGCAAAGTGGCTGAGCATACACAAGGCACATGGGAGTATATGCACACATATATATATACTGCAGAGAATGCATGTAGAATGTCTTATCTCAAATATATGTTTACAAAAAAATATTTATCTTTGACTATCTATATCGTGTGTGTAAAACATTACTAGTATTGTTAAAAAGAAGCACCTTAACCACTTCCCGCCCTATTACAAAATGACGGCGGCAAAGTTGTTTCCAATATCCTGATCAGACATCATATGACGTCTTCAGGATATTGAGCCGGAGACGCACATCGCGGCAATCGTTGCGGGCTGTCAGTCTGACACCCCGCAACACCGATCTAGGTAAAGAGTCTGACAGAGACTCTTTACCACGTGATCGGCTGTGTCGCGATGTAAACAAGAAGAGCCGTGATCGGGTTTTCCTCCTCGCGTCTGTTAGACGCGAGCCGATCGGCTGCTCCTCTGACGGGGGAGCTTTTGTGCTGATCGATTATCAGCGCAGCCCCCCCCGAGGATGCCCACACTAGACCACCAGGGATGCCACCCTAGACCACAATGAAAGCCAATCAGTGCCCGCAATGGGCATCACTGGCAGGCATTGTTTGCCACTGGCATCCATCAGTACAATATATTACAGTACATCCGTGCCGCCCCATCTGTGCCCATCCGTGCCGGAGAAATTGTACTTTATTTACAAAGTTTTGTAACGTAAACAAAAAAGCATTTTCGGACTTTTTTTAAATTTTTTATTTATTTTTTAGCAGAAAATAAAAATCCCGGAGGTGATCAAATACCACCAAAAAAAAGCTCTATTTGTGGGAACAAAATGATAAAAAATGAGTTTGGGTACAGTGTAGCATGACCGCGTAATTGTCAATCAAAGTGCAACAGTGCTGAAAGCTGAAAATTGGTCTGGGCAGGAAGGTGTATAAGTGCCCTGTATGGAAGTGGTT
This sequence comes from Rana temporaria, assembly GCF_905171775.1. Taxonomy (NCBI): domain Eukaryota; kingdom Metazoa; phylum Chordata; class Amphibia; order Anura; family Ranidae; genus Rana; species Rana temporaria. Next base: position 505,520,218 of record NC_053490.1, read on the forward strand.
AAAAACCCAGCAAGGACAATTTTATTTTAGGAATCAATAAGTTCATCTCAAAATGTTGTGTTTTTGTGGAAGAAAATGAAGGAATGGATGACGCTTGCATTTTTATATATAAATAGTACATATAGTTTCCTAGCTCTCACAAATTCACGGTCGAACAGGAATTCCCACATTTCAGAATTTACTAAAGCACGGGGCTAAAATGAAAAGGTAGGATTGTGACTATTTTTTCAGTCTGGGCATGCTCAGTTGTGTCAGTACAGAGTTCTAAAATCAGGGGATTTATCTCTTCTCAGACTTTATAGCATATTTCTACATTCACAACAATATTTAAAAGTGGATCTCCAAACAGTATACCACATGTTTAGGAACAATTTATTCTATGAGATTAAGTTCTAAACATTATTTCCATGTGCAATTTTTCTGCTTCTACCACAACTACTGATTGACGGTCACTGATTTATGTAACCTGTAGCGAATTTGATTTTGTGACTATTCCCTGCGTTCTATAGTGAATATCCTTTTCCGACTAAATTTAGTCTTTTTTTTTTCTTTCTTTCTATGGATTCTAGTCACTTGTGGCCATTTGTTCCCCCATTTGCAGACTAGGTGCTATAGTAAATAAACCCCAGGCCCCTTTCACATGTGCGTTTGCGGATAAAAAAGGGACATACATTGGTCCCTATGTGATTGCGGGTGTCAGCGGATAAACATCTGCTGACACTCGTAATCACCCGCCTCCGCAAAGATCCGATTTTCCGGATAGAAGAAAACCCTATTTTTTTATTTTTTTTTTAATCCGTCAGTTCACCCAAAGTGGCTGTAAGGCTCAAGATTTTCTATGTGAAAAGCGCAATATTAAGTGCAGAGTTTACTTTCTCTTTAAAATCCGTTTTTATAAAAAAAATTTGTGCAGTAATCTTTAACCTCCTGGGACCCGCGCTATAGTCGAATGACTGCTACAGCGCGGATCCCAAAATCCAACAGGACGTCAAAAGACGTCCGCCCCTTTGGGCGTTCCCCGCGCGCGCTCCAGAGAAACTCTGTGTTGGCCGTGTCCCTTGGACACAGCCAATTACAGATCGCCGCGAACGGCCAATCAGAGTGGCCGTTTGCGATGCGATCTGTGCGGCCAATGAGAGATGATCTCATATGTAAACATATGAGATCATCTCTCATTGCTGTTTTACACAGAGACAGCGGTGCTGTCTCTGGAGAGGAGACCGATCTGTGTCCCTTGTACATAGGGACATAGATCGGTCACCCCCCCTCCACCTACAGTTAGAACACAATGCAGGGATACATTTAACCCCTTCCTCACCCCCTAGTGTTAACCCCTTCAATGCCAGTCACGTTTATACTGTAATTGGTGCATATTTATAGCACTGATCGCTGTATAAATGAGAATGGTGCCAAAAATGTGTCAAGTGTCTGATGTGTCCGCCATAACGTCGCAGTCCCAATAAAAATCGCAGATCGCCGCCATTTCTAGTAAAAAAAAAAATAATAAAAAATAATTCTGTCCCCTATTTTGTAGGCGCTATAACTTTTGCGCAAACCAGTCGCTTATTGCATTTTTTTTTTTTTTTTTTACCAAAAATATGTAGAATACGTATCGGCCTAAACTGAGGAAATTTTTTTTTTTTTTTTTTTTTTAATTGGGATATTTATTATAGCAACAAGTAAAAAATATTGTATTTTTTTCAAAATTGTCGCTCTTTTTTGTTTATAGCGCAAAAAATAAAAAACGCACAGGCGATCAAATACCACCAAAAGAAAGCTCTATTTGTGGGGAAAAAAGGACGTCAATTTTGTTTGGGAGCCACGGCGCAAGACCGCGCAATTGTTAGTTAAAGCGACGCAATGCCGGAAGCTGAAATTTCACCTGGGCAGGAGGGGGGTATATGTGCCCAGTAAGCAAGTGGTTAAAAAAGGAATCCTGAGGGGGGGGGGGAATACTCTTCAATGAATAAAAAAAAAAAACTAAACCTTAAAATTTTGTCTTTTTGGTATAATGAGAAAGATGTTGCACTGTGAGAATTGTGATATTTATTCTAAGCAAAAAAAACAAAAAATGTGATTCTCATTTTAGCCACAATTGTGCAGCTCTATTGGGGAGGCTCTGACCATTTCTCACTCACATGTTTTTCTGGCGATACACTCTGTGAACCCGAATCAAAAATGTATCTTTTACAATGGAAACATTAAAACCCTTGTCAGGTTTTTCTTAAAGCGGTTGTATAAACCCAAAATTGTCTTTATTTATTTTTATTTTAAAACCTGCAGGGCAAAGGCATAATGAGCTGCTAGTATGACTAGTGTACTAGCTCATTATCAATTACTTTGCTTAGATCGAAGCCTCCGTCACCTCCATGATACCCAGAGTGATTTCTGGGTATCGCCGCTCTGGTGCTGTGACTGGCCGGAGCAGTGATGACGTCACTCCCGCGCATGCGCACATTTCCGGCAGGCCCCCATTCAAGAGCAGGCGTGCGCCGTAGACATCAGTGCCCGCTTTTCTGCAAATATTTCCATGTAGGTTAAGGAGGTATTGCAAGCACCTACAGGTAGCCTTAATGTAGGCTTACCTGTAGGTGCAAGTAGGATATGAGGGTATACAACTGCTTTAATGCATGTCGGTGTGATACTGATTGGTAGATTTACCCTTTGGAATTGGTCCGCTATCACCAAGACAAAGTGTGTAGCGGGGGAAAGCAAAAATATTATAGTTGTCACCTGAACAGAAGGTAAGGGGGGAATTGGATTCTTTCAGTAGGAACGTCTGTTATGGGGAAACCTGCTAACAAGCGATTCCCTTCCTGTGGAGCTTTCAAGACAAGAAGTAAAGGAAAATGTCCCAAGTGAAAGTTTTTTGTTTACGTTTGGCTCTATATAAATGGATCTATACAGTGAGTGTGTATCATTTTGTCTAAATCTAGATTCTTTCATGTGCTTAATTGTAAATGTAATCGTGGAATTATGTAGCTCCTAGTATAGAAACGTGTGTGTGTGTGTGTGTGTGTGTGTGTGTGTGTGTTTTTTTTTTTTTTTTGGGTTTATAAACTCGAAAGTTTATATCCTACAGAATAGAATACTGTAATTGTACTGTTATTTTTTATAGTAAAAAAATAAATACTTTTGTCTTCCAAATAAAGCTTTTGTAAACAAAAATAAATAAATAAATACTTTACAATCACATTAAAAGGGTCACTAAAGGAATTTTTATTTTTTATTTTTTTTTAAGCTAAATAGCTTCTTTTACCTTACTGCAGTCCTGGTTTCATGTCCTCATTGTTAGTTTTTGCTTTGATGTTGCTGTAATTCCTCTCTGTTCTGGACACTTCCTGGTTGTCTGTTTCCTGATCACCACAGTACTGGGAGATTTCTCACTGTAGTGACTAATCAAGGAGGTGTGATTACTGTGTGTCGGCACCAATCCAGTTTCGTTTTACAAAGCATCACTGCCTTCTATTGGCTCTTTGTCTCTGTACATCAGAGAACCAGGAAACAACAGCAAAAAACAAACTAAACTGTAGGTACATTATAATATAATGTACCTACAGTTTAGTTTGCTCGACAAATCCCGGGCGCCAGGTCGCCATGGCGACTAGAAATAGGGTCCTGGCGACTTGAATTGGAAGGGGGCCATCTGGTGGTGGCCGTTGGTATTACAAGTTAAACATTACAAGTTAAACAGCAATTCTAATGTTGTTTTTCACTATTTTCACTGCCATCTTCTTCCCTCTAATTAGAACCCCCAAACATTATATATATTTTTTATCCTAACACCCTAGAGAATAAAATGGCGATCGTTGCAATACTTTCTGTCACGCCGTATTTGCGCAGCGGTCTTACAAGCGCACTTTTTTTGTGAAAAAATTACACTTTTTTTCATTAAAAAATAAGACACCAGTAAAGTTATCCCCATTTTTTTTTATATTATGAAAGATAATGTTACGCCGAGTAAATTCACACCCAACATGTCACGCTTCAAAATTGCGTCCGCTCGTGGAATGCTGACAAACTTTTACCCTTTAAAATCTTCATAGGCGACGTTTAAAAAAAATCTACAGGTTGCATGTTTTGAGTTACAGAGGAGGTCTAGGGCTAGAATTATTGCTCTCGCTCTACCAATCGCAGCGATACCTCACGTGTGGTTTGAACACCGTTTACATATGCGGGCGCTGCTCACGTATGTGTTCGCTTCTGCGCGCACGCTCGTCGGGACGGGGTGCGTTTTCTGGCTCCTAACTTTTTTACCTGGCTCCTAGATTCCAAGCAAATTTGTCAACCCCTGCATTATATGATTGTTTTTTATCTATTTTTAATCATTTTTAAAAGGAATCGGTTAACTATTATGTCTCTATAGCCTGTAAACAGTCATTTCAGCAAAAATTTATTTTCCTTTAGTGACCCTTTAACCACTTGCCGACCTCCTCATGTAGATATACGTCAGCAGAATGGCACGGACAGGCACATCAACGTACCTGTACGTGCTCTGCTTGACGTGGGTGGGGGGTCCGATCGGGGCCCCCCCGCTACATGCGGCGGTCAGTAAGCCTCGGGGAGCGATCCGGGACGACGGTGCGGCTATTTGTTTATAGCCGCTCCGTCGCGATCGCTCCCCGGAGCTGAAGAACGGGGAGAGCCGTGTGTAAACACGGCTTCCCCGTGCTTCACTATGGCGGCGCATCGTTCGAGTGATCCCTTTTATAGGGGAGACTCGATCGATGATGTCAGTCCTACAGCCACACCCCCCTACGGTAGTAAACACACACTAAGTGAACACTAAATGTTACAGCGCCCCCTGTGTTTAACTCCCAAACTGCAACTGTCATTTTCACAATAAAGAATGCAATTTAAATGCATTTTTTGCTGTGAAAATGACAATGGTCCCAAAAATGTGTCAAAATTGTCCGAAGTGTCCGCCATAATGTCGCAGTCACGAAAAAAATAGCTGATCGCCGCCATTAGTAGTAAAAAAATAAAATAAAAATGCAATAAAACTATCCCCTATTTTGTAAACGCTATAAATTTTGCGCAAACCACCGATAAACGATTATTGCGATTTTTTTTTTTTTTTTTTTTTTTTAATATGTTTTCGGGGGATATTTATTATAGCAAAAAGTAAAAAATATTGAATTTTTTTTCAAAATTGTCGCTCTATTTTTGTTTATAGCGCAAAAAATAAAAACCGCAGAGGTCATCAAATACCACCAAAAGAAAGCTCTATTTGTGGGGAAAAAAGGACGCCACTTTTGTTTGGGAGCCACGTCGCACGACCGCGCAATTGTCTGTTAAAGCGACGCAGTCCCGAACTGTAAAAACCCCTTGGGTCTTTAGGCAGCATTTTAGTCCGGGGCTTAAGTGGTTAAGGACCAACCAGAAAAAAAACAAAAAAACATTTGACTGGTAGCGTCTGTGTATATATAAAACATTATTCTGCAAATGTTTTAGGACTTGTTCAGGTATGTACTGTTGTTCCCTATCATGGCAGTTTACACTACTGCTCTGCAGTAGTGTGCGCTGGGAAAAAAAGTACTACATTACTATTACTGCTTTGCAGCTAGTAGCGTTTAATAAAATATCAGTTTATTGAAATGTCACAAAGTTTGCATAAAAAATTTACTCCGCTGCATTGAAACAGCACTCCCGTGGTTGTGTTCTAACACCGCTTCTGGTGTGAACTGGCCCTTAGTTGTGAAAAATAGAAAAGCCTTGATAGTATTATCAGTAGTCAGGGGAGGGGGTGATCAGTTTTGATAAAATTTAAAGTGGTTGTAACTCAAAAGAAAAAACTCCTGTACCTTTTTAAGGCATGATAATATAGTGCTTTTGCAGTGTCAGTGGTCCTTTCCATGTTGTAAAATACCTGGTTAATCCTTCCTGTGTGTGTGTGTGTGTGTGTGTGTGTGTGTGTGTGTGTGTGTGTGTGTGTGTGTGTGTGTGTGTGTGTACTGACCACGATAATCATGGCTGCTGATGGCGTGGTCAGATTAAGTGCCTTTGTCATCGAGCTCTCTCTTCAAAGTCACTGCATCTCCCCCTCTCTATCTGTAATTTCCATAGTCTGTGTGTAAACTGTGAACCCGATCTCCTGCCTTGAGTATCTCTATTCTCTACAGCTGTTCCAGTGCATATAAAGAAACAATATATTAGTTTGATCCTCTCTGTTTTAAGGTCCATGTGTAGTACAGGGTGCGTTTTCTTAAAAGTATAATGCTAAATACCTACTTTTCACAGTGGTGCTGTGCAGTCACGCATCCTCCCTCTGCACTCTTGCAAGTATCAGAAGGGAATCTCGGCCCCTCCCAATGTACTCTCTTATTTTTAAAAAAATAGATTTTTATTGAAAGTATTTTCTTAACAGTACAGATTAATATTGTCATGTTAGTCCCTTGTGAGCCAACTTGGTTTAGAAGATCGTTCTTATAAAAATACATCATTTGGTAGCCTGTACCAGCCTTACCCCTATTGGGTTCCCAATGTACTCTCTTAAATCTTGAAGGGAAGTAGAGGGGAGGACACATGACTGCATAGCAGCATTGTGCAAAGAAGATATTTGGCATTATAATTAGAAAAAAACACACTGTACTAAACATGGACCTTAAACTTGGTCAAAAGATGTGACATTACAACCATTTTAACAATGGTAATATAATTTTGGACTAGAATATTAATTCAAATTTTTTTTGTATATTCCTTGAATGGACAAATGTCGTTCAAAAATTACACTTGCTTTTAAAATTAAATTTTAAAAAGGATATCATTTCTGAAATACAAAAAACACTGTTCGAAACTGTTGGATTGAGAAGTGGTAGAAAACTTGCGTCAATTTGACCCCACTAATGATTAGAAAATAAAAATTTCAAAGGAAAAATGAATTTGTGTATGACCAGCATAAGTGACATGGCGCAGGTAGCATGATGCAGTCCTTTTAGAGAATGTGTAAAACAATGTTTTTTTGGTCTTTAAAATATGTAGTAGAATACATATTGACCTAAATTTATAAAGATTTTTATTTTAATTGGATATGTTTTATAGCGGAAAGTGAGTGGGGAAAAAATATATTTGTTTTTCACAGGGCTGTGGAGTCGGAATCGAGGAGTCGGGGGAAATTTTGGGTACCTGGAGTCGGCAAACAATGCACCGACTCCGACTCCTACTAAATTTAGATTGGAATAAAAAAAAAAAAAAAACAAGTTTAAATGTCCCAATTCACAAAAAGTTATAATTAATGACTTCTCTACTGTAAGAATAAAGACCAATGCATGCAGTGCCTCACGTAACCGCAAAACGAACAGGTTAAGTGACCGTGAAGAAGCATGCTTTTCATGTGCTTCACTATATGGCACGCAACGCACAATTAGGAGCTGCAATACTTATACTTTCCATAGTGTTGTGTTCTGCTTTTACAGGCAACGCAGCGCCCATGTGTAACCTAGCCTCTCACTGATAAGGGATTAAGTAAATATGTTTTTTGCAGGACTAGAGAGTGAGACACTTGTATAAGTGAAGGGAATGGAGGGCCAATAGTTCAAGACTGAAGCTGTAAACCATTGGAAAAACTGCTGTCATTTAGCTTAGGCTATAAAAACTTGTAAACTCTGATTGTTAGCTTAAACTTTAAACATGACTATGGGATTCTCCTAGGAAAATCATGTTTTAGAATAAAAAACTTTGTTTTCATTGTGTTTGTCTTTTGCTTAAACTGTGCAATACAGTAGACTGTTGGCTTCCCAGCCAGTAGTCCTGTGGTAGGTTGCGTTTCTTTCCCTCAAGGAATGTATAAAATACATTCGCATATTAATACAGAGGAGTCGGAGAATGTATCTACCGACTCCACAGCCCTGGTTTTTCAAAATTCTCTGATCAGATACCACCAAAAGAAAGTTCTATTTGTAGGAAAAAAAATATTTCAATTGTATTTGGCTACAGCGTTGCATGACCGCGCAATTGTCAAAGTAATGCAGTGCTGTATCACAAAAAAAATGGCCTGGTCATGAAGGGGGGTAAATCTTGCAGACATCAAGTGATTGACTTTTCTTTCTGCATTTTTCAAAACGGTGTGGCAAAAATAACGCATTTACCTCTACAGAACATACCTTGGGGTGTTTACTTTCCAAAATGTGGTTATTTTTTGGTGTGTTTTTTCCATTGTCCTGGTGCTCCAGGTCCTCCAGAAATCCAGAAATGTACTGTAATAGGTAGTCTGCAAATTAGATGTGTAATTTATGCCCCTGAAGGTGCTTCTTGGATTTTGTAGTTAGGCTGTGATAAGTTTTACCCGTGTGGTATCGCCAGTAGCAAAATTTGTTTTTAGGTACACCCCCCCCCCCCCCCCAAAAAAAAAAAAAAAGATTTTCAAAAGACTCTGCATTCCTCTTAGAAAACACTCTGGTTGTTTTGTGGGTGTCTCTACTGTCCTTTTGCTGTAGGACCTCCAACAATGTGATAGGTACGCAGGAGATTAGATGTGTTCTTTTATTCGCCTAGAAAGCCAGAAGGTTGTGAGTCTCATACATGTGGCATCCCCATGCTTGGGAAGAGAAGCAGAGCGTGTGTTGTGATGTAATAGTAAAGCCTAGCATAAATGTACTGAAAATTTACTGGGCTTGGAGAGAGTCCCTGCTGTCGGCATACAATACCACGGCAGGGGAGATCCCTGCATCCTCATTAAAGTGGCACTCCACCCAAAAAGGGATTCTCCTCTTATCTGTCTCCTCCCCCACCCCCTGTGCCACATTTGACACCTTTTCTCGTGGGGTGGTACCTGTTTTTTTTAAACATCGTTGGATTCCAGGACAGGTGAGTGTCCCAATATTAAAAGTGAGTAGCTGCAGTATTTGTGGCTGCTGTTTTTATAATTACTCATTTTCTTTATTTTCCAAATTACATCACATACAATAAACAAATAACAATAACAAAACAAAACAAAACAAAACAAAAAAAAGAATATCTCCGTACCTATTCAAATAAAAATACTTCCCTACATTACCTTATCCCCCCCATGGGCACCATCGGCCTCCCCCTCCCTCTCCTCCAATCCCCCGTCCCACTCCCCACCTACAAGAGGCGGGAGGGACGCCAGGGAGAGAGAGAAAGAGGAGGAGGAGGAGAAAGGAGAGGCGAGACCCCCCCCCTCCCACGTGACCCCCTAGACCCCATCACTTTATGACCTCCCTACGGCACAAAAAGGAGGAGCTCAATACCACCCTAATAATAAAAAAAAAAAAAAAAAAAAAGGCAAAAGGGATTTTGTGCAGGGCTTAATAGTCCTTAATTTCGTGACTTTAGTGAGAAAAAAAAAAAAAAAAAAATATATATATAAATTGTTTTCTTTGTTTCGTGCCTCTTTAACTCCCCAACACCTTATCTCCCCCCCCCCCTACCATGCGAAGGGGAGAAGTTTCATAACCACCTCAAAAAAAGGAGTGAAAAAAAATAAATACATAAATAAAAAAAAAAAAAAAAAAAGAACCAACAATATTGGGTGTGTTCTTCTCCTTTCCCTTATTAGTGATCTTTCTTTTGTGACTATAACCTTCCTTTAAAACCCCCGTTCCCATTCTTATGACTCCCAAATAATATTCCTTAAGGGGAGCCTCTATACTTATCCTCCTATGTTGACTTAATTGATTAATTATTTCCTCCTCTTTAGTGATCCAAATTAGTGTTGTGAAAAAGAGGAGGGGGAAAAAAAAAAAAAGAGGTGAGAATTAGGAGGGGGGGGGGCGCGCCTCCCCCCTCCCACCTCCTCCCCCTCCGGTGCCCGCAGGGTAGGGAGACAAAAAAAAAAAAAAAGAAAGAGAAAAAAAAAAAAAAAAAAAAAAAAGGAAAAAAGATTATTCGCCGTCTCACCGCTCGCCCCCACCCGCCTCCTAGCCTCTCCGCCCCAAGCTAATCCTTCCCTACTTCAGGAGAGTAATATATCCACCCTGCCCATATATCCTTAAATTTGTCCTGTTGGTCCTTGACCATGTATACCCATCTCTCTGCCTCCATTATCCTCTCTACCTCGATTTTCCATTCCAATATATTGGGGACTTTAGGTTGTTTCCAGTATCTAGGTATCAGTGCCTTCGCTGCATTTAATAGGTGTGGTGTAACACTTCTTTTGTAGAACTTCATGGATGCTGGCATTCCATGAAACAGGAAATGCAATGGGGATTGCTCAATAGGTCTTAATGTCAGTTTCTTTATCCACGGGGATATCTCCTCCCAAAATCTCCTGATCCTGGGACACTGCCACCATATATGAAGAAATGACCCTCTTTGATTGCACCCCCTCCAGCAGTTGGCATTCATTAATGGGTAGATCTGAGCCAAACGGGTCGGCGTATGGTACCATCTAGTCAGAAACTTATACGACATCTCCTGTATATATGAACTTATTGAGGACCGGTGTGTTATTTCATTTGTGGCTGCTGTTAGTCAGGATTTTTTTTCCCCCCCCATTCAACCTGCTTGCTGAGCAAAAAATGTGTGCTTTGTATGTGTATGCTGTGTGAGAAATAATTTGTTAAAATGATTTTGTGATAGACTTGTGGCACAAAATTGCTACTTACAAAAACACTCACCACGTGTCTTGCCTAATATAGTGGACTGCTTACTTTAAAAAAAGAAAAGGGGGGGGGGGTGGAATTTTGAGGGTATTTGTACTGTCCTGGCGTTTCAGGGCCTCAAGATATAGGCAGTCAATACATCAGGGTTGATTAATTTTTCAAATATGGTTTGTAGACCAACTTTCACAGACTAAATAATATACACCTACTGCAAGCAGCTATCAACACTAGCAATAAGCATTGTATTCTGTCGGATGGGAATGCTCCCTGCGCCGCTCGCTGTAAGAGTGCAATAGCGCAGAAGGAGGCATTCAAGAGGAATGAGAGTATCAACTATGGCCAGCCTTAGATTTTGATGCTTTGTTGATATGTTGTATTGACATTCTGTGACTCTTTATTTTAGTGAGAATTCCGAAAACTCTCAGAATGGGGAATTAACCGCACAAAAGGAAGAAGAGACCACTTCAGAATCCACAGCTGTCTGCCTACAAAGTGAAGGAACCGCTCCAACGTGTCAAGATGAAACTATGAAGACAGAAAATCTGGAACTTGCAAAACCTGTGACTATAGGTAAAACCATTGAATTTGTGTTTTAAAGTGGACCTAAATTCTAAAAAATGATTTGCTGTTTTTAAAAAGATGACGTAGGAAAATTGTGTTTAGGCAGTTTGCAGGAATAAGAAACAAAGATTAGTAAAAAGCAGCACACATTGTTGGGCACACAGCTAACCCTTTGATCGCCCTACATGTTAACCCCCTTCCCAGTCAGTGTCACTAGTACAGTGAATAGCATTTGCACTGATCACTGTATTACTGTCACTGGTGATGTCAGTGGCAGTTAGCAGGTTCCAAGTTGGTGTCAGATTGCCCACCGCACTGACACTATCGCAGTAACATAAGTCGCTGATCACCGCCATTCGTAGTTTAAAAAAATTAAATAATTTACCATAGTTTGTAGATGTTATAACTTTTATGCAAACCAATCAATATACAGTTATTGGGATTTTTTTTTTTACCAAAGCATCATGAAGATTTTTTTTTTTTTTTTTTAATTGGATATGTTTTATAGCAGAAAGTATTTTTAGTCTTTTCGTTTATCTAATAAAAAAAACCTAGTGGTGAACAAATACCACCAAAAGAAAGTGCCATTTGTGTGAAAAAATGTATATAAATTTATGTAGCGCAGTGCTATATGGCAAAAAATACTCTGGTCATAAAGGGGGGTACAACCTTCCAGAGCTGAGGTGGTTAAAGTACAACTAGAGACCTGTGGTGACCATGTTAATTTTTTTTACCTTTTTTAATGTATATTTACGGTAGATATGCCTGTAATTTTTATCACTTTATGTGATGGGGGTATCTTTATGTGCTGAAAGGAAGTGATGACATAGAGCTTCTGATGCCAGCATTAGAGATAGATATTGCCGATTACCAGTCACAATAATAGAATTGAAGACGGCTATTACTAGGGATTCTACATTACTTTTTTACATCATTAGCCCATAGTTCTTCTTAAAAAATCTAATTTTTTTTTCTCAAGTTGAGCCCGCTTGCACTACTAAGGGATGAAAAAAAGTTGCAGAGCCGGGTTATTAACATTGTTACTGTGTGGATTCACGTGCCTCAGACTTGTCAGTCAGCACCTGGCCACACCTAGTCCCGCCCACTGCTTTCTGGCTTGACGGGACTGCCTCTGTTGCTGAAACCCTCCCACACCGTCCCGGTAGAACCCCCTAAAGCCGAGGACGCATATGTGCGTACACTCAGCGGGAAGGGTTTATCAGACCGTTCACAGCGCAGGGCTTTGATGATGCTTCAGTGATCCTTCGGGGAGGCTTCAATGATGCTTCTGTGATTGCTCTTTTGAAACTTTGTTGAAGTTTGGCAGGTGTGTGTATCGCCAAAAGCAAACGCAAGGTGTAAGCTAACCATTTTATTCAGTGACGGGCTTTAACCACTTCAGCCCCGGAAGAATTTACCCCTTTCCTGACCTGAGCACTTTTTGCAGTATGGCATTGCGTCGCTTTAACTGACAATCGTGCGACGTTGCACCCAAACAAAATTGACGTCCTTTTTCCCCCACAAATGGAGCTTTCTTTTGGTGGTGTTAGATCACCTCTGCGTTTTTTTTTTTTTGCGCTATAAATAATAAAACAAAAACAAATGTTGGAAAAAAAAAGCAATATATCTTTTTGCTATAATATCCCCCAAAAATATATAAAAAAAAACAAATTTTCTCTCATCGTCCATGGACGCACACAGCTCCTTAAATGACAAGTTCCTGTTCGCAGGAAAGGACTAGGCAGAAACATGTTAGATAATTAAATGCATGTTACTTTAACTGAGTTGAACAGCCCCGCCCAGGGGGCGGTCCCTCCAGACATAACCCTCCTCACTGCAGCCTCAGTTTCTTTCTGCCTAGCAAGGAGAAGGACGTATGGCTCCCTTTGGGCCCAGCACCCTGAGGAAAATTGTATTCATGAAAGGATCTTCTATCAACTGTCGGCTGAGAGACAGGCTGCCTACTCAGCGCCAGCGCCATTTTTATGTAGCCTGCTGCTTCCATTAGGAATTCCCATTGGCGGGCATTTTGTTGTCGCCGCGCTATGGTGAAGATTATTATTTCGGGCGGCTATGTTTCTGTAGCCGCTCCTGCTCCGAGGCGTCTGGCAGCCATTTTGGAGGTTGTTTTTGCCTCTAGCACTAAGCTTCTCAGCGCGCAGCACGGATCTCCTCATGATGTTTTGAGAAGCACCTCACAACATTTCTCCTCACAAGTACACGCTGTGTTCTTAGGGTAGGCAGTGGCGCTGAACGGTCTCTTCCGATTGGCGAGTTCCCTGGGTAACCCCCGGTCAGCGCAGCAAGGAGGGTGGGATTTCTTCAGGTCTGAAATGGGTCCCTGAAAGCTGTTATAGATGGAGTCAATGTCTGGTTCTTCCTCTCAAAAGATGCCAGAGGTGGCTGCTGGAGCTCCTGATCCTGCGATTCATGGACACTTTGTTGGAGCGGCGTGCAGGTGTTAAGGGGGGTTTAATTGTGCCCCCTCCCCCCACCATCCCCTAGGGACTGCTGTCACAGACTGGGACCTGGCTGTCACGCCCCTGGTTCTGTATTGTCTGTGTATGTGGACCAGAACCTTCCTTGTGAGGGGGACTTATTACTTTGGTTGGTATAGGCATCACCGTGGTGTCATGGTTTACTCCCTCACCTGGCAGCAGGAGAGTCACGGGTTCGAGTCCGGACTCCGACCCTAAACTGCCTGGAGATTGCATGCTTTCTCCCTGTGTCCACGGGGGTTTCCCCTCCCGTCTTTCAGGACAGCCCACAATTGAGAGAGATACTCCTCCTCTTCCTCTAGGAAACACTGCGCCAGCCCATAAATTTCTCACTCCCCCTGCCAGACCTCAGTATTAGTGTTTCCTCCGGTGGGGAGACACTGCATGGGAACCTAGGCCAATTCAGGCAGAGGACTGAGGCCATCTATTTTACCTTAAGGAAGCAGAGGCTTCCAGGTGAATCCTGGTGCGGTGCAGGCCCACCATTAGCCACCCCTTCCACGCCGAGCGCGGCTCCTGGTTGCGGGGGACCCCTATCTCGTCCAGCGGGGCGCAGCGGGGGGGACATCCAGGCTCGCCCTGTACTACAGGCCGCAAAGAATTTTTTTGAACCGAGTGGGCTGGACGGCGGGTGACGTCATTTCCGGCGTAGAGCGGATGTCTCCCCTTTGAACCGCGACTTCCGGTTCCGGGTCGCGGTGCTGATAGGAGGTCCGGGCGGACGCTGGAGGGAGTCGGATCTCGCACAGGCGAGGAGAAAGCTCTCAGCAAGCAGCCACCTGCAGTCATGTCGGCAGCATCTCCAGAGCCAGCCCTGACAACTGACGCTACCTCCAGCGAGCCTAAGGTAAGAGTACCCTGGGGAGGGGCGCTCTCTAGCTTAGGTTTGCCTCTCCATGTAGGGTTCAATGCATGGGGAGGCAAGCCCCCTGGGTGGCCAGGGGAGGGGGAGTCCTTAGTCCCAGGGTTTATAGGGGGCTAGGTGCACTCCCAGGGTTGTAACTAAATTTTTTACATTTTTTAAAAAAAATTTTTAAATTTTTTATTTTTATAACTGTTGTTTTCTGCCCTTTCTGTGTTTCAGAAAGCCATTGAAAAAACGGGTAGTGGAAGGCATAGCTCAAAGAGGAAGTGTGCCTCCTGTAGGGATGTCCTTCCAGAAACATGGACTAAGGTCCTATGTAGGGATTGCATTCAATCCCTGGTCAGGGAAAATGAATTAGAACAGGAGTCAGGACTTGCAGCCTCTGTTAAAGAACTGTCATCCACGTTCTCCTCATTCAAATCTCTGTTTGAGAGATTACAGCCTTTGGCTGTCCCTACCCTGGTTACAACCCAGCCACAGGCTCAGGGTCCTGCTCCTGTCATACCCATTGCAGCAGCTATGGCAGATGTTTCCGCAGGCCCTTCCCAAGAGGAACAGGTTCCTCCAGATAGTGCCACCTCTGATTCTCAAGAGGGGTCAGAGGGAGAGGACCAGGACGGGGAGTCCAGGAAGCCCTCTAGGTACAAATTGTCACTGGATGAGGTAGAGGACCTCTTAGGGGCAGTTTACACAACCCTTGGTATCCAAACCGACAAGAAACCTCTTACCCTCCATGATCGAATGTACAGGGGTCTGGAGGAGCAAGAGAAAAAGGTCTTCCCAGTACATGATATACTGGTTGAGACCATTAAGAAGGAGTGGCAGGATCCTGAAAGGAAACCCTTTTTTTCCAGATCCCTAAAGAGGAGATTCCCTTTCTCAGAGGATCCTTTATCTGTTTGGAACAAAAGCCCCAAATTAGACGCCGCCTTCTCCCAAGTGTCCAGGAACACGGATTTAGCGTTCGAGGACATGGGGGTTTTGTCCGATGTTATGGACAAAAGAATGGATTCCCTATTAAAGAAATGTTGGGGTTCTACTATGGGGAATCTTAAACCAGAACTTGCCGTCACGGTAATGGCTCGCAATCTGGAGCATTGGCTCTCTAAAATTCAGGAGCACATTGAAGCTGGTACGGATAAGGAAACTATTTTAGCCTCCTTCCCTACTGTCCTGCAAGGAGTCGCTTATATAGCGGATGCCTCAGCGGAGTCAGTCCGCATGTCGGCCAGATCGGCGGTTCTGGCTAACTCGGCCAGAAGGGCCCTCTGGCTCAAGACTTGGACTGGCGACAGCGCCTCTAAATCCAAGTTATGTGGTATTCCCTTCACAGGGGACCTGCTTTTTGGCCCAGGCCTTGAAGCAGTACTAGACCGCACGGCGGACAAAAAGAAAGCCTTTCCTCCTAAAAAGAGAGTCACAGTACAGGCAGGAAGGGGGTTTCGTCCGCATAAGCAAAAAGGGGCCAAACCAGCAGGCCAAAAGAGGGTTTGGACCCCCAGGGGCAGAGGCAGAGGTGGAGCGATTTTTCACCCTCCTGTCCAGCCCCCTAAAAACCCATGACTTGTTAGTCAGGGTGGGAGGAAGACTGGGGACTTTTCTCCCACAATGGGAATCAATCTCCCCAAACCAGTTTGTCCTGGCGGTCATAAGAGGGGGATACCGACTGGAATTTTCATCACCTCCCCCCCAGAGATACCTAGTCACCCATCTACCCAGGGACAAGGAGAAATCCGAAGCCTTGTTGGGAGCTCTAAGGGAGCTAGAGGATCAGAGTGTCATCCTCAGAGTTCCAAGGGCAGAGGAAGGAAGGGGATTTTATTCACACATCTTTGTGGTAAAGAAGCCCTCGGGAAAATACAGGTTAATCCTAAACCTAAAACCTCTGAACAGATCCATTTCATACAGGAAATTCCGTATGGAATCAATTTATACAGTCAGAGCCCTCCTTCCCCTCAATTGTTTCATGGTATCTCTGGACCTCAGAGACGCATACTTACACGTCCCGATCGCAGAGAATTCTCAGAGTTATCTGCGATTGGCCGTGGACCTAGAGGGAACGATTGTACACCTCCAGTTCCAGGCTCTGCCATTCGGGCTATCCTCCTCGCCCCGGATTTTTACCAAAATCCTGGCAGAACCCTTAGCGTTTCTGCGACTTCAGGGAATATCCATCATAGCCTATCTGGACGACCTGCTACTTTTCGCAGCCTCGCCAGAGCAGCTATCCAGGGACCTGGAAGTGACCAAGAAGGTTCTAACGGACCTAGGGTGGTTACTGAACCTAGACAAGTCCAGTTTAATTCCATCCCAACAGATCACTTACCTAGGGTACCTGCTGGATTCTACTCTCTCAAGAGTGTTCCTCCCGGTAGAGAAAGTCAAGAAGTTGGACAGAGCAGTAGCTTCCCTCCAAAACAATCAACAGGTGTCACTAAGGTCCCTGATGTCAACGCTAGGTCTGCTGACATCTGCCCTCCCAGCCGTACAGTGGGCAGGGATTCACTTTCGCCCACTGCAGGCCTTCCTACTAAGGGTCTGGGATCACAGCCTAGAAACCCTAGACTCCTTGATTCTAGTACCCCTTCAGGTAAAGAGATCCCTCTGGTGGTGGAGAAAGGCCACCAACATTACCCAAGGACGTCTGTGGATTATCCCGGTGTCTCGGGTGGTAACCACAGACGCAAGCGGCAAGGGCTGGGGAGCGCACCTGGGGTCCCTTCCAGCGCAGGGTACCTGGGGTCTCCAAGATCTAAAAAGATCTTCCAATTGGAAGGAGCTGAGGGCAGTGGGCCTAGCCCTCAGGTTCTTTCAGGAGGAACTCCAGGGGCACCACATTCAGGTGAGATCGGACAATTCATCGGCCGTAGCCTATTTAAACAAGCAGGGCGGCACGAGAAGCGAAAGTTTGTCGGTCCTGACAGCAGAGATTCTGGGCTGGGCCGAGATCCACACCCTCTCCCTTTCGGCGGTCTTTCTGAGGGGAGAAAGAAACGTAACAGCAGACTTCCTCAGTCGGAGGCAGCTGAGGGAGGGCGAGTGGACCCTCAACCAGGAGGTCTTTCAGCTCCTGAACAAGAGATGGGGAACTCTGGAGGTGGACCTCTTCGCCTCAAGAGAAAATGCGAGGGCTTGGTTCTCAGTCCTCAAACAATTAGCGGCAGAACCACCCTTATTTCTACCTCAGCGGGAGGATCTTCTATCACAGGGCCCAGTCCTATGTCCACAAGTCCACAGGTGGAGGCTAGCAGCGTGGCTACTGAGGAAGCCATACTAAGATCCAAGGGATTTTCCGAAGGTTTAATTGCCACCCTCCTTAATAGTAGAAAAAAGGAGACCCGCAAAATTTACAAGAAGGTTTGGCTTCGTTTCAACGAATGGTGTGTAAATTGCCCCTGTTCTGTACAGAGCCCCACGGCTGTCTTAGAATTCTTCAGTGTGGGGCAGATAAGGGTCTTTCGGTTAGCACCCTTAAAGGGCAGGTTTCGGCACTTACGGTGTATTTAGAAAAACCTCTGGCCACCAGTCCCTGGATAGTCAGGTTCTTTAAAGCACTATCCAGACAGAGACCAGCTCGAGGGCCACCCTTCCCCAGTTGGGACCTGTCTCTGGTATTGCGTACCCTAACGGGTACTCCCTTTGAGCCCTTAGATAATTGTTCTCTAAGGGATTTAACCTTAAAAACAGCTTTTTTGGTTGCAGTGACCACTGCTAGGAGGGTCAGCGAGCTAGAAGCTCTATCGATCAGACCCCCTTTTTGTGTTATTTTCCCGGATCGGGTCGTTTTCAAGACCGATCCAGCCTTTCTTCCTAAAGTGACTTCAAAGTTTCACAGGAGTCAAGATATAGTTTTACCCTCTTTTTGTTCCAACCCTTCGGGGGAAAGGGAACGACGTTTCAGTACGTTAGATGTTAGGAGAAGTATCCTACATTATTTAGAGGTGACTAAACCGTTTAGACGGTCAGACTCACTATTTGTTTTATTTTCTGGAACCAGGAAGGGATGCAAAGCATCCAGGCGCACTATTGCCAGGTGGCTAAGACTAAGCATTGAGCAAGCATACACTTTGGCTGGTAGGGATATCCCTACAGGAATTAAAGCACACTCCACTCGAGCGCTGGCAACCTCTCAAGCAGAAAGAGCGGGAGCAACGCCGGAACAGATTTGCAAAGCAGCAACATGGTCCAGCTACACCACCTTCGTTAAACACTACAGGGTGGACCTGGTTTCGGCAGGTGAGCAAGCCTTTGGACGAAAGGTTTTGCAAGCCATAGTCCCACCCTAGTTGGTAAGTTCTCGGTTATCCTCTCAATTGTGGGCTGTCCTGAAAGACGGGAGGGGAAAAATAGAGTTACGTACCGGTAACGTCTTTTCCAGTAGTCTTTCAGGACAGCCCTGGGTACCCACCCGAATAGAGGAAGTCTGATTTCAAGACCAGGACATGATGTTGATATGTAATTGTATGTTATTAACATGTTCTTGTGTCTCCCCAGCTGACCGGAGGTGCTCGTATAAATACTGAGGTCTGGCAGGGGGAGTGAGAAATTTATGGGCTGGCGCAGTGTTTCCTAGAGGAAGAGGAGGAGTATCTCTCTCAATTGTGGGCTGTCCTGAAAGACTACTGGAAAAGACGTTACCGGTACGTAACTCTATTTTTTCTCTGGGTATTCCAGATTCCTCCCACACTCCAAAGACATGTGTGCAGAGCACTTGTCAGTGCGCTGTATGGAACTCCGCTCTGTCAAGGTTTTCCTTATAGTTTCTTTGACTAGTTCATTAATAAGGAATGGGAAAGGCCGCAGAAGTCCTTGTAGTTCCTCAGCGCCCAGGGTGTCGGTACTCCTTTTTGATTAGTTTTTTTAAAAAAAAAATCTCCTCAGTTAGTTGCCCCCTGTTAAATGGGGGTGACCACTCTCCTCCCTGTAGAAGGGACCCCTTCCTTCAAGGACCTTACTGATAGGAGGTCCGAGATGCTGACACGGTCCATGTTTACTATGCTGGGGTCTGCATCGCAGCCTGTTATGGTTGCACCCTTGGTGTCTCAGACACTCACTGAGTAAGCAAGGTTTTGCACCCGACTGTGGATGAGCACCAGCTCCCTCCCTACTTTGTTAGACTGGCCGACCTGTTGGTCAAGCGCCTTGTATAGGTCTGTGATGCGGCACAGGTTGCTGCATCCTCAATGCCCAGAGCCTCTGTTTCGGCGGTGATTTTGTGCCGTCTGATTTGGCTGAAATGCTGGTCTGCTGACCAAGCATCCAAAAGAGCCCTGGCTGATTTACCCTTCAGGGGTGGGAGTTTTTTTGGTACCTCGTTGGGTGACATTATCAAGATGTCACTAGGGGTGAGAGCACTCTCCTCCCTCAGCCCACCTAGGGAAAGGGGCCGCGTGTGTGCCTTGTCCTTCATTCCCAGTTCAGAGGTGGTATTTTGTCAGTCGGTGCCCGCGGGGTAATCCTCCTAGGTCGACAGGCTCTAGGCCTTACTGGGGCAGTGTAAAACTTGCCAAGCTGCAGGGTAATTTTACCTGTTCCGCAGGACGAGAAGTTTCTGGGATGCTATGCAAATCTGTCCGTCCCGGGACCGAAAACAGGATCCGTCAGATCTTGGGCCTCTAAGCCTTAAGTGCCTTTATGAGAGTTAGGTTGTTCCGCAGGGACTCCATTCGTTCGGTGGTAGCTGCGCTCCATCCGGGGGCGTTTCTGGCGTCATCAAGGACGCATATTTGCAGACCACACTTTGCGCAGGTCACCAGAGGTTTCTGGGCTTCACGGTAGGGACGACCACTGTCAGTTTGTGGCTCCTCCTTTTGGCCTAGCGTCAGCACCACACTTGGAGGAGCCACAAGGAGGAGCCTTCAGAAGGTGCTATCACCGATCCTAGCTTTTGCTGCGACAGTGAGGCTTGCCATAGTGGACTACTTGGACGTCTTTTTTCTGAAAGCAGATTCTGGCTCAGAATTTAGGAGGATGTGTCTATAGCCAGTCAGACCCTCCAAGATTTTGGCTGGGCATTAAATGTTTAGAAGTCGGTCCTGGTTCCGACTCAGCGTTTGGAGTACCTAGGGTTGATTCTGGACTCCTCAGTGGCGAAGGTCTTTCCTCCCCTGGAGAAATTGCAGACTCTCCAATCTGCAGTGTGGCTATTGGCATCACGCAATCAATCATATCTCAGTTTTTTGCATGCGAGTCTTGGGCCTGTTGGTTGCCTCCTTCGCGGCGGTACCGTATGCCCAGTTCCACACTCGTATTTGCAGAGGGAGATACTGTCCAAGTGGTACAAATCTCCCTTGTCTCTGCATCGCCAGATTCAGGTAAGCCACCTAGTCAGAGTCTCTGAATTGGTGGCTGAGATCTTTGGCTTCGATCGGGGGAGTCGTTTCTTCCCTTCCAGTGGACAGTGATTACGACGGACGCCAGCCTCACGGGTTGAGGGGGGCATCTGGGGGGGCCCGGGGTCGCTGGACTCTAGCAGAATCCCGTCTACCGATCAATGTCCTAGAACTCGGGTGATCGGGCTATGCTTTTCCTTGTGGTCGAGGAGATTGCAAGGTGGCTAGATCAGGACTAGGTCTACCATCTGGTAAACTGGCAGGCGCACTACCTGAGTCGCCAGATGCTGGACCAGAGCGACTGGTCATGGCACTCGGAGGTGTTTCAACTCCCTTTG